>NW_027278830.1:117500-143271 GCF_046629955.1 Centroberyx affinis | reverse complement strand
GCCACTTTATTCCTGACAGGAATTCATATTCATCCATATTCTCCACTTTCCAATGTTTTATTTTCTGTTTCTGTTTCTGTTTTCTGTTTATTTTCTATTATTCTGTCTTGAGGTCCATTCAAAGCTGTGTGTGTGGTGTCATGTACCAAAAACACCAATCAATCAATCCATTTTTACACGTTCATTTTCCAGCATCTCTCTGAGCCTCACCAAGAACAGGCTGTTTCTGTCACTGTGTCTTTAAGGCTCATTAATATTAACATAATAGAGTATCACAGATGTCCCTCTCTCTCACACCTGACGCGTCCTGCCCTCTCCTGCCAGAGAAACAGGAACAGCTGTCTGGTGGTCTTCCTCAGTCCGAGCCGCTGAGCCAGGCTCAGAGCCGTCGTTCCCTCTCTGTCCCGGAGGCCCAGGGGGGCGCCGCTGAGCAGCAGCTCCTGCACCACCCGGGCCTGGCCCCGGCTGGCCGCCGCGTGCAGCGCCCCCCGGCCCAGTGGGGTCTGGAGACGCACGTCGGCCCCTGGAGGCGGGGGGGGGGGGGGGGGGCAGCGTTACAGTTACAGCTGTCCTGAGGGTGTTTGTTTGTTTGTCCGTGTGTCATGCACAATATCTCAGACACCACTGACTGGATTTTGATGAAACTTGGTGAAATGATGCATCTCACCACTGCATTCTGAGATTTTTGAAATTTTACCAATTAGCCTAAAGGGGGCGCTACAGTTACAAGTCTAAATAGGGTGATGTATTTGACACTGATTGGTCGTAAGGCGGACTGCATCATTTGTGGGGAACAAGAAGTACATTTTTGCCTTGTTGCTATTAAGAAATTGTTCTATTGTTTATTGACCTGAGCTGTGTTAAATAAGGGACAAAAATGATTAAATGAAAAAATAAAGGCAGCAAAGAAAGCAAGAATTAATTTCCAAAATGCTATAAGTCCACTTTGAAGTTCAACAGTATCGTGTCCAGCCTCTAAAACTGTTGTGATTTTGTTAAGGACTCAAGTCATCTGCTATCCTTAGAAGTACCATAATTATTAATTTTAATTTCATGCTATCAGTGATTATATAAGACTAGGAATCACTTTATTCAGATGTTAGATGTCTCCTTTTGGAAGGAAAGTCTTGAAAAGTGCTAATGATACTGTATATACCTTGGCTGATGAGGAAGCGGACAGCCGGCAGGTTTCCTCTGTGAGCGGCGATGAACAGAGCAGAGAAAAGACGATGAGAAAACCAAGAGGAGGAAGAGGAGGATGGAGAGGAAGATCTGCCCCACACCGGGGAGAGGGGGGGGCAGGGAGGGGCGGGACGAGATACAACACTCTTCAACTGGAGAGAGAGAGAGAGAGAGATAGAGAGAGAGATTGCATGGTAAATTCCAGTTCAGTTCAGTTGCAGTGAGACTGTGAAAGTCTCCCAGCTGTAAGGAAACAGAATGTGAATTGAATTGGAACGACAGGAAACAGAATTGAATTCCATTAAATTCCACTTCTAAGAGAGTTTGTCTCAACTTGCTAAACATTATGAATCAAACATTATGAATCAAATAAAAGACAGTTCAACAAATCAAATATATTCAATCATAATGTATGTGTTACGATTGCATATTCTGCATCAAATTCCACCGAGAAGGTCCCTTTAACATTTTGTGATATTCAGTATTGATCATATATAACATTGTGTAATCTCAGATATGTGGTAAAAAAAAAAGATGGATAGCTGTAACGTACCAGACTCAGATCCCCTCTGGCAGCAGCTGTGACCAGTTCAGGCCGGCCGTTATAAGGCCAGACAGACAGAGTCAGAGTGCTGCCTGGTATGATGTCATTACTGCCAACACAGCTGTCATCCAACAGGTCAGCTGGTGACAATAAATAAATCAATAAATCAATAAATCAATAAATCAATAAATAAATGAATGAATAAATAAATCAATAAATCAATAAATCAATAAATAAATAAAGATAAGATAAGAAAGAGGATAAAAAAGGATAATCAGACTAATCAGAATAGTCATAATAATAATAGAAGAAGAAGAGGAAGACGAGCACAAAGGAAAAGAAGAAGAAAAGACAAGAACAATACAACTACTACTGGTAGTGCTACTATTACTACTACTACTAATAATAATAATAATATATCTATATCTATATCTATATCTATATATATATATATTTATATGTATACAGTATTGTGCAAAAGGCACCCTAGATTTTTTATATAAATGTCTTAGAAGTCTTAGATGTTTATTTGTTTTCTGCATTAGTGTGTCAGTAGATTGCTGTTTATTGTAAATTTTTGATATTCAGAAACTTTTCATTTCATTAGTTTTGAAAGCATCTTAATTTTATGGATATCTTTGACATATGCCTAAGACTTTTGCACAGTACTGTATATATATAATATATATAATATATATATCTTAATAATAATAATAATAATAATAATAGAAGAAGAAAGTGAGGAAGAAGTCAAAGAAAATAAACAACAATAGTAAGAAGAAGAAAAAAAAGAAGAAGAATATCCAAGGTAATGTTTTTCCTTTGTTAAAGCCCACAGACTGCTACAGATGTAAAAGGTCCTTGGTGTTTTATATTCACAGGTTACATGTCAGTCATGTAGCTGACGCTCTGGCAGCAGTGCAGTGACAGTAAAGTGAAAATGATCAGGCTGGATGTTGGATGTTTCTTCATCCCACCTTGGTCCAGATAGCAGAGTCTGATGAAGTCTAGAGGAAGACCGGCCAGCAGCTCCAGCTCTCTCTTCAGCTCTCTGATCCTCATACTGCTGCTACAGCTGGGCACTTTAAAGAGGCAATGAGTAACATGTATACTGTCCCACAGCACAAAAAAAACATAATATCTGCAGGGGTTGATCAGGCTGTTGATCAATACCAATGACTCAATGATTACTTCACCAGCTGCTGAGATTTATGTCTTTTCAAAAGTCACTTTCTGAACAAAATAGCAATTGAGAAAGCAGTTTTATTATTATTCCAGTATTTAGCATCATGATATATTCGCTCTTCACTAGATGTTTCTGTTGGATCTCTGCTCTAATTAGCCCTAATTACCCTGTCAGCAGTTTATAACCCATAACTTATAACTTATATTTAAACTGTGCAATACCGATTTTTTTTGGTGCAATAATTCAACTGTGCATTAATTATTCAATTATTTAATTATTTACACTGGTGTATATATTGGAGTATGATGCACATACTGTACATAATTCTTATTTCTCTTATTTCTATTTATTATTATTATCATTGTTATATATTGTAGTATAATGAACATATTTTGCATATTTCTTACTTTCTTATTTCTATTTTTCTTATAATTTCTTATAATTTCTCTATGCTTATATATATTCTCTTCTACAATGTGAGCAACTGCAATGTAACCCAATTTCCCCTCGGGGATCAATAAAGTATTTCTGATTCTGATTCTGATTAGCTACTCAGGTCATAAGTTCTGTCAATGTTGTTGCAGTTCCTACTGCTTCCATAGAGGCTGACATGTCATAGATTACACTTTAAAGGTTTGTTATCCAGAGTTGGACGGTTCAGCATTGCTAAGGCACTGGCTGTAGTCACTAAAATCCAGAGGAGAAACGCCGGCGTCAGTTAGATGCCTTGCTCAAGGGCACCTGAGCTGTAGTCATTAAGGGAGGGGAGATTGTTCCTCTTTCACTTTCTCCATCCAGTTATCCATTATAAAAGTTTGAACTAAAGACTTATGGAAGAATAACAACAACACTGTGATGCCTGCCCTATATATTAATCCTATCATAATCCTAAATATATTCACTAATCCTATAATATTCCTATAATAAAATTTAGATGGATACTACATAAATATCATAGGCCTCTATAGGAGTATTAGACTAGTAATATTATAGTGATACCATAGGAGATAAAATGATAAAAAAAAAAAAAAAAACCCATAAGATCACTATAAACTCACGATTTAAACTATTGAGTACCACACACACACTTTTATTTTTCTTTGGGATCATGGAGTTAATGTTACTTGTTGGTTTGAATTGATTATGGAATAACCTGCCAAGTTGTCATAGAGTAATGAAGATCAATTAGTCAGGTGATAATATTGGTGAAACTTCCCTCTGCGTCAAAATTGTATTGTGAGCTGACATTTTCCCTCTGTTCTATAAGACTGCAAACCGCGTCAGTCCAGTCGCCCATACCTTTAAACATCTCACCCGTCTCCTGGACTCGGACCCACAGACTGAAGCTGGTCTTGTTGGACTCACGGTGTATTTCTTTGGATTCTTCTAAAATCCTCACCGGAGAAGAAGAAGATCTGGACTTTCTAGACGCTTGGCTGCAGTTTGGCTCATGAGGAGAAACCACGCCGGTGGCAGATTTCACCTTGGTCAGAACAGACCTCGGCCGCTGCTTTCTGAGTTTAGTGTCTGGAGTAGGTTTCTGGAGAGAAACCATTTTAGCAGTAAAGGACTTAGGCTTTAATAGTTTGTACTGAGGTGAAATCAAAAGTCTACTGGTTGGAGATTTCTACTTGGTCGCTTCCCAGTGCGCGCTCGGTTTGCTCATTGAATCTCTTTCCTCCAGATTTCACGACTAAAAAATTAAAACCGAAACTTCAAAGTAAAAATGGACTGTCCGTGTCTTCCTGTCAGTGTGATGTGTCTGTGTGGCTGTGTGGCCGTTACCAAGGTTACAGACGCCGAAAATTAAAGAGGGAAGTTGTGATTGCGCAATGATGATGGCGCAGCTTGGAGACTATCAGTGCCCCTACTGGAGCGTGGTGGAGGCGAGAAAAGTATTTCAGTGATATCAAATGGGCTGAATGCTGCTACAACAATATCTGTCATCATCAAAATCAATATCAATGTCATCCCTATTATCATCATCATCATCATCATCGTCATCATCAATGTCAGCCTCATCCTGATATCTTTGTGTAGCCCCAGAGTTAAATAAATAACGAATTTAGAGCATACAATCAGTGTTGATTTGACTCAAAAACACTGTGTTAATTTTAACACTTTCACAGTTAAATTAACTTGGCCAATTTACAGTGTGTAATACAGAACAGTTATATTTAAAAATATATCTATAATATATATATATATATATATATATATATATATATATATATAGTACTGTACTCTTAGGCACCCAAGAGTTTTTATATAAATTGTGTCTTAGATGTTTATTCATTTTTTTTCTGCGTTAGTGTATCAGTAGACTGCTCTTTATAGTACATTTTTTGATATTTAGAAACTTTTCATTTAGTTTTCATTTTTTGAAAGCATCTTCACTTTACTTCTTTTATTTTTTTTTTTACATGTGCCTAAGACTTTTGCACAGTACTGTATATATATGTTTTTTCAGCTTTCTCTGTTAATACACAAACCAGAAAGAAAAACACACCAAAGCCTGTTGTACTTTTTTTTAATTATCTTTGCAGAAGCAACAGTAGAAAGGTAATAGAAAACATAAAACTATGATCACATCTGTAGGTGAAGTCTACAGTGTTTTTTTATGATCGCTTTGACCACATTTTCACAATTACAACAGAGTTTCAGTGTTCCAAACTCTCAATGCCAAGAGCCAAACTGAGTTGCCAAAGTCTAAAGAGACAAAATGCTGTGCCTGGATACAAAGAGCACAAGTCTAAATCACAAGCTCATCCCCAAAACTATCTGCAAGAGTACAATATTTTTATATTCTCATGATCTCTAAAAATCCCTATATAGTGTAAATCTACAGTAGAAACAACAATTCCCCAAAATATTTCCATTTAATTTCCCATGTATAGATATATAGATCAGGATAGTTTCATCTGCTTCATTATTCCATTAAGTAAAGGTTAGTAATTAAATGCCCCACCTGCACCCTGATACACTCTGAGTTCCCTCTGTTAACTGCAAACACAACAACATGATTTATCATTATAGATGTGTAGAAGCATGCGCGTGTGTGTGTGTGTGTGTGTGTGTGTGTCTGTGTGTGTGTGTGAGTGAGTGTGTGTGTGAGTGAGTGAGTGAGTGATTGCCTGGGTCTGTGTTTCTGCTTAGCATGTGTGCATGTTTTGCTGTATATGTGTGTGAAGAAGAAGGAGATGAAGAAAGAAGAAACAAGAACAATAATAGAAAAATATGATGAAGAATGTGTGTGTGTGTGTGTTTGTGTTTGTCTGTGCATGTTTTCATCATGTGTATTTGTTTCTATGTATGTACTATGTCCTTATGCATGAATGTGTGCTTGTGTGTGTGTGTGTGTGTGTGTGTGTGTGTGTGTGTGTGTGCGTGTGTGTGTGTGTGTGTGTGTGTGTGTGTGTGTGTCCTCTCAGTGAGAGCTGAATCTGGAGCTGTCTCTGGTCTCAGTTGTCTTGATCAGCAGTTTTGGGGCAGGAGAGCTGCTGCTAGTGTGGTAGCCATTACTACTTTTAGTACCTAGAAAGAGAGAGAGAGGGGGGGGGAAAGAGAGAGAGAGAGAGAGGGGGGGGGGGGGGGAGGAAGAGAGAGAAAGCAAGATGGAGTGAGAGGAGAGAGAGGGAAGGAGAGAGAGGGAGAGAGAGACAGAGAGACAGAGGGGAAGAGAGGGAGAGAGATGGAGGGAGGAGAGACAAGGGGAGAGGGAGAGAGAAAGAGGAGGCAGAGAGAGATAGACAAGAGACAGGGAGAAATAAAGACAGAAACAGGAAAGAGGAACAGAGAGAGACCTTTTATTTACCTTTATGTGTTGTGTATTTGCCAGTTTTACTCAATATACTGGACATTATTATTTTTTTTAATTTTTAATTTTTATTTATTTTTCTATTATTTCATTGTTTATGTTAGTGACTTTCTGCTTTGGCAACATGTTTTATCAAAATATCATGCTTCTCAAATAAATACTGAATTGAATTGAATTGAATTGAATTGAATTGAATTGAGGGACAGAAGGAGTGTAAGAGAGACAGTGAGGGACAGGAGATAAACTTCACAGGCATGTTTCTCAGTTTCAGGTTAATACTCTTTGGGTTTGTAGGGAAGTATAGTCAACTACTGCCAGCTCATCACACCCAGCAGACACTCTCACTCCCTAATAATGAACAATAAGCTTAACCAGTATCATCATAACATCAATAGTCTATTTGTCAGCAGTTTAGGTTTACAAAACAGGTAACGATCAAGTAAAAAGACTTAATTTTCTGAGGAAACTTTGCATTGCATTGCTAATTTCAGGTTGTCAAGAAATGTCAAATTGAGGCAAAAATGGAATCATCTCAATGGAGGCCAAAGAACAGCTGATTACATTTTGCACCATTTTACACCATTAGACCATTATCGTTTTGAAATTATCAGTGGTGGAAAGTAACTAAGTACATTTACTCAAGTACTGTACTTAAGTAAAATTTTGAGGGACTTGTACATTACTTGAGTATTTCCATTTTATGCTACTTTGTACTTATACTCCACTACATTTTAGAGGGAAATATTGTACTTTTTACTCCATTACATTTATTTCACAGCTATAGTTACTAGTTACTTTTCAGATCAATATTTTATATTTAAAACATTTGATCATCTTTATAAAATAACTATAAAATAGCATTGTTATAGATTAGACTACCCAAAAGTATAGCTAAATTGTTAAGATTAGCTTCACGTTGACAACTTTAAAATGCTGCTTACATGTACATGTATGTCAATAAATCAGTATTAATATTCCAATAATTTATGAAAAATACAACTCTCTAAATCGGGACAGTTTGCATAATGAGTATGTTTACTTTCATACTCTAAGTACCTTTTGCTGCCAATACTTACGTACTTTTACTTAAGTAAGATTTTGAATGCAGGACTTTTACTTGTAATGGAGTATCTTCACATTGTTGTATTGCTACTTTTACTTAAGTAAAAGATCTCAGTACTTCTTCCACCACTGGAAATTATGAAGCTAACAGAGATAGAGACTTGATTAGATGTTATCCCCTGTTTTCAGGGTCAAGGAGTCAATTTAACTCAAAGATTAAGTGACAGGAACGATGTGTTTGGGTTTAACAGCAAGTTGGAGAACTGTTCAGCGCTGGTGGAGGTTTGCACTCTTCAAGTTCCTTCTGGTTGAGTTTGTCACTTACTGTAGTTGGAGACGGCCTGGATGTGGAGGATAGACTGCTGTCCAAGTCTGCAGAAGAAGAGATTCTGGTTACACGGTATACCGGAGACCAGGGGAAGGCAACCTGTGAGCGATGGAGGGCCGACAGTCTGCAGGTTTTCATTCCAAACAAACACTACAGCAGCTGATTTCACAGATTAGTCCCCCCCCCCCTGTCTGGTTGAAGGTGTGTTAATCAGTGAATTCAGCTGCTGTAGTGTCTGTTGGAATGAAACCCTGCAGCCTCTCGGCCCTCCGTGGCGGCCGGTTGTCCCTAACTGCTGTAGACACACTGCAGACCCTGGGCCACTTCACACAGACACACCTCTTCTTCTTCTTCTCCTCCCCTCCTCTCACCTGTCCTCCTCTCCCTCCAGGAGCTTCCTGTAGGTGGCGATCTCAATGTCCAGAGCCAGTTTCAGGTTCATCAGGTCCTGTGGGTGAAGAAGATGATGATAGGATGATACTTAACTATTTATTTGTGACTATGATAAAGTGATCGAAGGATAATACTGGTAGCTTTTTTTTTCCTAAGTTCCCCTCTCCTCTTCCAATTTTTCTCCTTCAGAAGAAGCCATTTGCTGCCATTCATTCTTGTCCAGTATGAAAAACAACTAGCACACACACACACCGCCTCTAAAACTTTACTGTCACCTCTGTGTCTTTTTTTTTTTGGCCGTCTTTGTTAGCGAGGACTGTAACAACGCATTATGTAATAACATGACAAAATGTAATAAATTTTCACTTCATTATGTAATAACACCCGCATTTTGTAGAAAATCTGCAGCATTTTGTAATACACAGCCTGAACGCAATATGTAATAAATTTCCCTGCATTTTGTAAAAAATTATTACATATTGTGTGTGTGTGTCTCCTGACATTTGTTTGTACCAGTACTTAGATGTTTGTGTCAGTATAACACTCAGTGTCGTGCAGTTTCTATGTCTCTATGAACCCTCAAGTACAGTTTCTATTAAGCTGAGGAATACAGTGACACTTAATGTAGTTTTGACCAATGAAAGATACTAATCTACTGAACTAATAGTATCTTTTTAAAATGAATTTTGAGTCGGTATGATTCATGCTAGAATGCATTGTTGTTATAATTTTATAACTATTTTTATGAATGAAGACATCCATTTTGGTTGGTTATTACATAATGCACCTTATTATTACATTTTCATCATATTTTGTAATAACCACCGCAATATGTAATAATTTTTTACAAAATGTGGGGAAATTTATTACATATTGCGTTCAGGCTGTGTATTACAAAATGCGGCAGATTATTACAAACTGCGGGTGTTATTACATAATGAAGTGAAAATTTTATTACATTTTGTCAAGTTATTACATAATGTGGTGTTATTACATAATGCGTTGTTACAGGGACAGCAGTTCATTTCAAGCTAGGCTGGACAGTGTAAAGTTCTGTATTTTGAAAACGACAGTAAACAAGGAAATGTTAAACTGTAAACAAGATGGAGGCATAAGTAAATAGGCTGTAACTGTAAATGGTACTGGTACTCCCCATTAAAATGGGGGTTATGTAAATACAATTATGCAATTATGCTACTCTGATTGAGGTCGTAATAACAGTTCAGATGTGTGGTGGACCGTGTTATTAGTCATTTCTGGTTGCTCGTTATTTTGAGATCATTTGTAGAAACACCAGGCAGTAAAAATGTCAATCAAACTGTAAATTAATTAATTAATTAATTCACTGACAAACTCATCAAGTTTCTCAGAGACGTTCAGCCATGTTTTGCTTCTTTGTATCTTCCTTCTTTTTGTCTTTTCCTTTCTTTCGTCCTCGCTTCCTACTTCCCTCCTTCTTTCCTTCCTCTTGATCTCCTTCACTGCCTTCCTTCTCTCCCCCCTCCCTTTGCTCCTTGTTCCTTCTTTCCCACCTTCCTTCCTACCTCCATCCCTCCCTCCCTTCCTTCTTCTCTTCCTCCTTCCCTCCTTTCCTTCCACGCCCCCTCCCTGCATTCCTTCCTCATTTCCATTGCTCCTTCTTCCTTCCTCCTCCCTACCTTCTTTCCTTCCATCCTTCCTTCCTTCCTACCTCCATCCATCTCTCACTCCCCTCCTTTTTATCTTCCTCCTCTCCTTTCCTTCCATGCCCCCTCCCTGCCTTCCTTTGCTCCTTCTTCCTTCCTTCCTTCCTCCCTCCATCCCTCTCCCCATTTCCTTCCTTCCTCACTTCCTTTGCTCTTTCTTCCTTCCTCCTCCCTTCCCTCTTTCCTTCCTTCCTTCCTTGCTTCCTTCCTTCCTTCCTTCCTCCCTTCCTCCCTCCCTCCATCTATCCCTCACTCCCTTCCTTCCTTCGTTTCTTCCTTCCTTCCTTCCTTCCTTCCTTCCTTCCTCCCTCCATCCCTCTCCCCATTTCCTTCCTTCCTCACTTCCTTTGCTCTTTCTTCCTTCCTCCTCCCTTCCCTCTTTCCTTCCTTCCTTCCTTGCTTCCTTCCTTCCTTCCTTCCTCCCTTCCTCCCTCCCTCCATCTATCCCTCACTCCCTTCCTTCCTTCGTTTCTTCCTTCCTTCCTTCCTTCCTTCCTTCCTTCCTTCCTCCCTCCAGCTATCCCTCACTCCCTTCCTTCCTTCCTTTCTTCCTTCCTCCCTTCCTTCCTCCCTCCATCTATCCCTCACTCCCTTCCTTCCTTCGTTCCTCCCTTCCTCCCTCCCTCCATCTATCCCTCACTCTCTTCGTTCCTTCGTTCCTTCCTTCCTTCGTTCCTTCCTTCCTTCCTTCTGTCCTTCCTTCCTTCCTTCCTCCCTCCATCTATCCCTCACTCCCTTCCTTCCTTCCTTCCTTCCTTCCTTCCTACTTCTCTCCTTTCTTTCCATGACCCCTCCCTCTCTCCTGCCCTTCCTCCCTCCCTTCCTTCCTTCCCTCCTCCCTCCCTCCCTCCTCCCTCACCCACCTGGTATTCTCTGAGCTGTCTGGCCATGTCCTGTTTGGCTCTCTGCAGAGCGTCCTCCAGGTCTCTGGTCCGGGCCTTCGCCTCTTTAACAGCCAGCTCTCCTCGCTCCTCTGCCTCAGCCAGCTGGTTCTCCAGACCACCACGCTGGGGGGGGGGGGGGGGGGAGGGGGATAGGATGAAGATGGGGAGGAGGAAGAGAGGAAGGAGAGAACAACTACTCTTCAACTTTCTGCTCTCCTTTCAATTTTTCTAGGGGAAGCAGAATTTATGTTTAAAAGCTGTTTTTTAAGTGGCATTTTAACATCAATAAATCACTACCACATTCATTTTGAGACAATCGTATAATTACTGTAAACAAGCAAGACCATCAGTGGTCAGCCTCTCTACTCTGCATCCTCCATTTTTTCTCCACCTGGTGGATCTGGAGGGAAATCTGCTGGATCGCTTTACGGCACAAAACAGGAAGAGGTTCTGTTCTTCCAGAGCAAACGGAGCTAAAGCTGAAAGAGTCTCTGGCAGCAGATGGTGGAAGGAGGGAAAGGAAGATGGAGAAATCACTTCCAACATGTTGATCCTCTTCAGTAAAGACAAAGAGAAAACCTTTGACTAAAGAATCAACATCCTCTTTTGTGACAAGAAGCAACGGGGTTTATGGGGAATGTGGTCTTAAGTTTGAGAAACACTAACAGTACTATTGGTGTGAGCTTGAGACTACCAATCGTCGCCACCATGCTCTCATTTGTTTACAATAATTATACCAAGGTATCATAGTTCATTTAACAATGATATACTGATGTTGAAAAATACATGTAGCACTTTTAATGCCTGTGTGTGTGTGTGTGTGTGGGTATGACTTAAGTCACTTTCAGGGACACAAACCAGACTTAAGACCAGTTGATTGGGGACGGCTTGTGCAACTAGGGACAAAAGCCATGTCCCCAATTGGTAAAAAGCTGATTTTTGGGTCAGTGGTTAAGGTTAGGGTAAGGGTTAGGTTTAGGCAAGTAGTTGTTATGGTTATGGTTAGGGTAAGTCTCCAGGAAATGAATGTAAGTCTATGTAAATACCCCAAAGGTGACATAAGTAAGACTGTGTGTGTGTGTGTGTGTGTGTGTACCTGTGCTTTGACAGCCTCTATCTCGCTCTGCAGTCGGCTGATCAGCCGGTTGACTTCAGCCACGTCTCCCTTCACAATGCGAAGCTCGTCTCCAAACTGGAGGGCCTGCACCGACATCTGGTCAAACTGCACACGGAGAGGGAAATCCATGTGAACCGACAGCTGACTGGTATGCTAGAGACAAATTATATATAGGTCCAAAATTGATGAACATATCCTTTAAGTACAATACTGTGCAAAAGTCTTAGGCACCCTAGATTTTTTATATAAATTTCTTAGAAGTCTTAGATGTTTATTTGTTTTCTGCATTAGTGTGTCAGTAGACTGCTGTTTATTGTAAATTTTTGATATTCAGAAACTTTTCGTTTCATTAGTTTTGAAAGCATCTTTGCTTTATAGATATCTCTGACATATGCCTAAGACTTTTGCACAGTACTGTATTTTTATTCATTACACAGTGGGAAAGAAACCATGGAAACAGCAGGGGAGACACAGGAGTGAAGTCAGAATGAATCTTTGGCCAGAGGGGGCGGGGCCCACATGTGGCGGGGCCTACATGTGGCTCCAGGGGCAGGGGACAGAAGCAGGATTTCTAAGCGGTCCCGGCTTCGGCTTCCTCCTCACCTTGCTCTTGTACCAGGCCTCTGCCTCCTCTCGGCTGCGGGCGGCGATGTCCTCGTACTGGGCTTTGACATCAGCGACGATCTGCTCCATGTTCAGGCTGCGGCTGTTGTCCATCTGCACCACCACAGACGTGTCCTTGATGCTCGCCTGCAGCTCACGCAGCTCCTGCTCAGGGTCGGGGAATAAAATGTAACTGACAGGTGACAGTATGTAGAGGACACACAATTTTACAAAACATTCCAACAACACATGGTGATTACTTGTTTAATTTTAGTTGTTTGATTATTCAGACACTTGTTGGATATTGCAACTTTACAAGTATGGGCAAAAAAAGAACAAAAAAGTCATGAAACATGAAATTATGGCTGAGTAAATGCCTCTAGCAATTTGACTTTTTAAAGAGACAATAAATTTGAACTTGTACTTGAACCTGTACTGATTTGCTTTTGTTTTGCATCCATTCATCTGGAAATTACACTAGCACATGTCATTACGAAACCAAACCAATTAATTTTATCCCTGAAATCTCCTTAATTTCTCCATTACATAAACATTAATTATCCATTAAAAATAACATAGCTTTAAAAAAGTAAGTTTAGTATCATGGGTCTTTAAAGGATTTATTCATGGGTTGGTTCGTGAAGACACTAGAAATTAAGGGACTTTTCATGCCTTTTGTGCGGGTTTACAAGGTTATTAATGAGTTATTAAGGGAAAGTTCCCATCTCCTTGAATTTTACATTAAATTAGATAGTAAGGAGTCCAACATTAAGGGGTGTTTAAGGAGGTTTTGATGGCATCTCCTCCATTAATAAATCTCTTAACTCATTTGAAGGGGATTTTGGATGAATTAAGGGGTGAATTAATGTAAATTTAAGGTTATTTTAAGGGAATATTGGTTCGTAGAGTGTACAATCTGTGTTAGAAGTATGTTAAACATAAGTAGGGCAATGGAGGTAGTTTTCCCTATTTGTAGTGAACAGTAAAGGGGACAAAAATCCAGATTCCCGGTAGAATACACAAAAAACATTCCAGAGACAGCTAATGTTCGAGATCGACTCTCCATGGAGTCGTGTCAAGGCGACGGAAAAATGAAAACAATGAACCAAAGGGAAGTACAAACTTTAATGGTCATGCAAGGAAACAACTTGATGTCAAAGAATCAAATATATAGAGAAACAAACACAGGGAAATGGAGAGAAACTGGGGCGTGTGAAAGCATTAAGGTGTTTCTACCTCCTCATAGACGTTGCGCAGGAAGTTTATCTCATCAGTCATAGCTCCCACTTTATCCTCCAGATCCGCCTTCACTAGGTAGGCAGAGTCCACATCCTGAACACACACACACACACACACAAAGAAACACACAGAAACACACACACAGAAAAGTTAGAGAAGACCCGAGAGAGAATATTGCATGTCAGTGTGCATATGAACATCTCTAAAGTCCTGCTGTCGTAGTGTCATAGTGTTGGGTGTGACTCAGTGATGGTAAAGAGACAATAGACTGTAGACAGAGAGAGAGAAAGAGAGAGAGAGGGAGAAAGAGAGAGAAAGAGAGAGAGAGAGAGAGAGAGAGAGAGAGAGGGGAGACAGAGAGAGAGAGGAGACAGAGAGAGGAGACAATAAGGACAATAAAGAGTTTGAGCTAACTCACCACACCTATGAGGGGATGAATGACCGCCAAGGGGAATGAATGAATATGTGTGTGTGTGTGTGTGTGTGTGTGTGTGTGAGCACGCTGACCTTCTTTAGGATAACAAAGTCATTCTCCAGATTGTTTCTCTTGTTGATCTCGTCCTCATATCTGGGGCAGAGAAGGGAGGGTTACACTTCATTACAGTGGTAAACAGGGACATTACAGTACTTATGTTTAAGAACAGCTCTCTGAGTAAACTGGTTTGTAGCAGTGCAAAAGCATGTTAGGTTTCACTTGAAATATATCACAGCAAACAGATATGTAACAGTATAACATGGCTCCATTTACAGTATGATTGTATTGTGTTTTGTGGTTTTATTTACTTCTATTTGACTTCCTCTGCTTGACTCTGCATATTCCTCAGCTCTCTTTGTCATAATCTTGTTTGTAGGACAGTTTGTAGACAGACCGATATATTGGGCCGATGTTGGCTTTTCACTGAAAATTGGATATTGGCAAGTCAGTCATGCCCACTGTCAATAGGATGGAGGTGAGGATGTGATTTTACTGTCAGGATGTAAAACCTGCAGTGGAAACCTGCCTCACTCTACCCTAAAGAGCTGCTAACCAACCTGAGAATTTCGTCAGTCTGGATTTTCAATGGAGAGTTTTAGTATCACATGATCTAAATGTTGTTTCAGAGGCTTTTCCTCCCTGCAGCAAATTATTAAATTCTGTGGGAAACAGCGAATCTTTGTAATTTAGCAGAATTTTGGGGTATTTTTTCGGTATGAAAAGTGGTCAAATTTAGATATAAACACAAAATAGCAGCACAGAATCAGTGCCCTATATTGGAATCAGTATCAGCTTCAAAAATCGGTCGAATTCTAGTTTGTAGTAGTGCAATTAATTATTTGAATTCTTTTTTCATTTTTCCAATTCTGATAAACATCAATTATCCTAATCCCTAAGAGTCTTCACTTGAGTTTGAAGTCCTCTACCAATCCCAGCATGCGTCTGCCTTGTTGTCATTATTTACTGTCTATTCTATTGATTTGTGACATGCAATTGATCCTCATAGTGAGATCAGCTTACTACAGTAATAACATTATTTACTTGTGTTTGTAGTCCTCCACCAGGCCCTGCATGTTCCTCAGCTCTCCGTCCAGTTTGGTCTTGTCGTTGTTGACCAGGTCCATCTGGCGCCGCAGGCCGGCCATGTAAGCCTCGAACAGCGGCTCCACGTTGGAGCGGCCGACCGTCTGGCACTGCAGCAGCTCCAGCTTCGTCTCCAGCATCTTATTCTGCTGCTCCAGGAAACGAACCTGGCCAGGGAGGTGGGAGAGGAGGAGAGAGAAAGAGAGAGAGAGATGAGTTATAGGTATGGAGGGCTTTCAGGTGAGGTAACGCACCCTCTGGCGGCCATATTGGAGGTCCTCAGCTCTTGGGCAGCAACGGCCGTGAGCGGCTGATTGTTATTTCTAGACGTAGGACTTGTCCGTCTTGACATGATGGTTGACTGCTGTGCTGTTTTTGACTGGGAACTGATCATTTCTACATTGACAGTGTACATCTGCATGATTTTGTGTTTAATGTCAGCTTCTTAGCTAACCATAGTATCTGGTCAGCTAACCATTGCTATTTTGTTGTTAACACATCTGATTTGCACACTAGCTAACATATCTAGTAAAAGCTAGTGTTAGTAGTGGCTAGTGGTTGCATGTTAACATTAACATGGTTTACTAAATGCTTGTTTGTTCACTATGTTTGTTCAAGTTAACTGAGCTGACTGCAAGCCAAACATGTACCAAACATGTACCTATTGTGGTTTAGAGGCTAGGAAGAAAGACAAGACAGTTTACTTTTGTCACAGTAACCTAAATTTGTAAACAAATCTACCTTATCAGACTATTCACTTAAATAATAATAATTATTGACTAACATTATTGTTTCAGTTTGAGAAATTACATTGCACTCTGTGTGTTACTGTTGCTTCTCTCTCTCAAGGGCTCGAGATGTTCTTCTGTTACTAAATTTCATGAAATATAGTTGTTGTCTTGCCTGCTCCTTCACCAAACTCCAAAGCTTGATTTCCAGTCCCTAACAAATCCTAACAGTCGAGTCAGTATTTATGAACACGAGCAACTCTCTTCTGAAGCCAGAAATCAGACAACTGCAACTCTGTGATGTCAACAAGATGTAAAAATGTGGAGCTGCTCCGTGGAGAATGAGCTGGGAAAGATGCTGAAAGATTTCTTGAGGAAAAGGATACATGTTATGCGACAACATTACTCATTTGGGTATTAGAACTTGAAGAAACAGCGTCATTCCAGCAGATGACCAACTTTAGCTCCTAGCTGTCCCGATGCCTGTACCCTGACTATATTGAAGCCTGTATTGGTACAGCTAGTGTTTCCTGCCTGCGGCCGGGTGTATCCTCTGTCTATTATGCCTTCTCCCTCCAACACAAAGCCTGTGTTCTGTTCTGAGGGGACTAATCCCCCCTGAGACACGACCACACCACGTCTGACCTGGTTTATCAGGTTACAACCCGGCTCAATGGGACGGAAATGGGACAGATAGCTTAAATATCCAATGGCCCAAGACTGGTGATTCAATGTTTAAAAGGCAGTTTAAATCCCAGATGTACACACTGAGTTTCTGGTTCTTTTTTTGAGATTTGGCAAGAGAGTCTCTGTATTACAGTGGCAGTTCATCTCTAAGTCGGTGTCCATTTCTACAACAAGCAGCACCATTGAATAAGATCATATTAACTAGTAATCTTAGGTCACTGACCCTCGTTAAGCATTTATTTTTTTGCAACTTTTACCATGCAGATTGATTATCTTCCTGCCACAGATGAAAATTAGTCTGCCGGTTGCATTGGACTAATTACTTCTCTGCATGAGAGAACAAGCTCTTTAATGTTTCAGTCTCATTGAGGCCAGGTTGGGGTTGGATTACTCACTCAGCTGCTTTGAACCAAAGCCTTGGCCTTGCCTTTAATGAATTTGTTCATCTCTTTATGGGTGGCCTTAAAGTTGGAGAAGGGGTCTTGTGGCCAAAATGCCAAAATGCCACCAAAATGCCAGTTCAAACCCTTGGACCGGTTGGGGAAATCTGGTAAGTGTGAATGTTAATGAGAAACAAATTCCCTTCCCTAGACGAATAAATCTGACACAGTGGAGCCCTTGAGCAAGGCACTTAACCCCAACTGCTTTAGTGTGACTGATCAGTGGCCAGGAGTGGCTGCAGCAGACAGCTCAGTTCACTGTGTGACTGAATCAGCAGTGCTATCCTGGGTAAATAAAGATACCTGACCTAGATCCAAAAGGAAGACCCCTCTTTGAAGTCGTCCCACCTTGAGAAGCACATGCAGTGACTAAAGGCTCTGGAGTTTGGCTCTAGTGACACAAAATGGAGCCAACAAGGGCTCTATTGTGTGTATATTACTGGCTTTGAAGTCACATCGACCATCTCATTTACAGATTCCTAGATCAGTGATTTCAAACCTTCACTTGGAGGACAGAGGTATCAAAATATTTTGTCTTATGACCCAAAAACTGATTTATTGTTATTGTGAAAGCAAGACTTACCTGGTTTTTGGATCAGATACTTTCCTGCTATGGAGTTTTACTTACCTTCCATTGCAGAATCGGAGAGTTACTTCAGCAAACCTAAAATAGATGTTGAAACTCTTCCCAACTCAGAAATGAACTCTATATCAGCACTTCCACTCTGGGAGGCCTAATGACTGTAGCCTAAGGACTTTATCTCTAGCAGCACAAAAACTTTTACTTGTAGTTTTACGACTTTAGTTTGGTGATACAGTAGGCGAGACAGAATGGCAATGCTCGAGGCAACAGACAACAGTGAGAAAAAAAAAAAGTGAAATACAGCGTGGAGAATCTCTCATTGTTTCCTGACAAGATGTTCCTGTGTGACTTAAACAAAAATACACAGCTCCTTTTTGCACTTTGACTATTAGACTTGCAGAAAAACTGGCACTGTCTTGTTCTAAACAAGAACTATGGCATGAATATATTAATCTTTGGAGACATTGCAGACTTTGGCCAGACTGTTCTGTCTATTCCAGGTCTTCTTTGTGGTGCGTTTGATTTATGTTACCAACAGCTTAAAAAATGGCCTCATTATATGACGAATCAAAACACTCCTTCATAACGTGAGTGTGAAGTAGATAAGAAGGCCGCCTACCCTGGTTCAAAAGAGGTTAATTTCTTACATTTTTACAGTGACCTAGATGGAAAAACTGACCCTCAGCCAGCACAGCACTCCTTCTTCAGCAGGTTTTGTGACTGTGGGCCCTGAAGTGTATCTCTGCTGATGCGAGGAGCCAACAATGACTCTATTGTGAGAGTGTGTTACCTAGTCCGTGAGAAAGCAGAGATGTTCCCTAAGTAGGGTATCGGTGTCCAGCATTATCACAGAGCCAGTCACTCCATCTGTGGGAAATGTTTACCGACTGAGTTCTTCAGAGGAACCTGAACGCACGTAAATACTTCCCATATTTACAAGCCATGTTCTAATATCCAATGCCAAATTGCAGCATCGTAATTTAATACCCAAACACAAATACCTCATTTACTAAAATGCTGTATTTAATACTGTAATGAGGAGGGAGATTTCAGTCACGGTTGCCTGGATTCTAATGTAGAAAAGAGGTTGTTTTGGTTTTAGATGGAGGAAATAGACTGTCTTTCCTATTTCCTATATAATCAGGGATGACGGAACAGGCTAGTGGTGAAAGGCGAAAACAATGTGTAGTCATGAGAAAGCTCAATCTAGACTATGTGAAGAAATCCTATTATCTAACTCTTTGATTCCTCTAGTATCTGAGAGTCGATGTTAATCCACGCTCAATTTAAACCTTCCTTTGATTGAGTCATGAATGCATAACATTACATTAAGAAAATAGGTTCTATATCTTGCTTAACAATGTACATTTCAAACCTTGATATAAGTGAGACATTGTTTGTGTAAATGGGAGTGAAACTTGATTTTAGAGATGTTTTTGATCTTTTAAAAATGTCTGCTTATTACAGATAGATAGGCTGGTAAAAAGCTTTTGACATGTTTTTTTATGAAGGCCATATCTGTTATGCACTGTAAAGTAATTTCTAATCTTATATGGTACTCATAAATAATATAATGCTGTTGTTTACAATTTCCCCTTTGTCAAAGTGATGTCATCAAAGGTGTTAGGAAGCTAGCAGAGCTTCTTATCTATGAAGGTAGTTGTTAGTTTCCACATCTTATCAATGGAATTAGGATTGTTAATTGCAAACTAGCGGTAAGAGAGGTGTCCCATAACCAAAAGGTCGCAGGTTTGATCCCTGCAAAAGCAAATGTGTCAAAGCCCTTGAGCAAGACCTTACCTGTCCACTCACTGCAAAGTGACTTTAAAGGAGTGACAGTTAAATGCCAAAAACGTAAAAGTAAAATGCAAGGTATCTGTGAGGTTAGATAGAGTTGTTAGTTTCAGTGTCAATAAAGTTAGCTTGTGTTGCTACGTAGTTGCAGTACTTTAGCAGGAGATAGTATCACTATCTTAAGTCATCAATAAAGTTAACTTGTGTTCCTAATAGCTCCAATTGCTATCTTATCAGCCAAGTTAGTGAGAGTCTTTAGTTATTTAGTGAGCTAGCTTAAAGGAAACACAATCATGCTATTTCCACTGGTTCTTCTCTCTAAAACCTTGGACTTTAACTTCTTCAACATACTTTCAGCTAGAGACTCCGTTCCAACTTTAAAATGTTTGTTACTTCAGGAGATATGCAGCTATATTCAACTTTTCGACATTCTGCACTTTTTTTCTTTTTGACATATCAAAATATTTATTCAAAAAATGTTCTCTCCGTAGAAATGAATGGCAGACAGTGAATAGTGACATCTAGTGGTCAAGCTGTAATTGCTTTTAAAAGATTAACTCAGATGAATTCAACTTTAAAGCTGAAGCAAGCACACATCCCACTTCTTTCAAGATGACCAGTGGTTCTCAATCCTGCTGCTGGTTTTCTATCCCACCTGGGAGTTAATTGCCTCCCAGGTGGGAATCAGTGGCTGACTTGATAAATAAAAAACCAGCAGGGCTCTGTGTGCCGAGAATCAGGATTGAGAACCACTGAACTAGACCACACATTTTTTCCAGGAAATTAACTTTTAACGCATTTCAGTATCATCATCTTGTGTTGCTAGTCCCTTTACCTTGTCTATGAAGCTCGCAAAGCGGTTGTTGAGGCTCTTGATCTGCTCCTTCTCGTGGGCTCGGCTCATGGACAGGTTGGGGTCGATCTCCAGGTTGAGGGGAGCGAGCAGGCTCTTGTTGACGGACAGGGAGGCCAGCGGGGCGCCCAGGCTGTGGTGATTCCCGTTGGTGCCCGCGTAAAGAGAGCTGCTGCTCAGGGAGATGCCGCTGAAACCCCCCGGGCCCGGGCCGTACCCGCTCAGCCTCCTGGTCCCGCTGCTGCTCCGGACTGAGCTGCTGGAGCTGATCCGCTTGGTGCGACTCAGACTCATCGTGGAGAGAGAGAGATGGAGGGATGGAGGGAGAGTGAGAGGTGCTGAGGGATAGGGAGACAAAGGGATGGAGATGTGGACGGACGGATCAATGGATGGATCGATGGGAGAGAGAGAGTGGAGAGACTGAGATGAACGGATTGGGAGATAAGACAAGCCAGTAGAAGAAAGACAGATAAGGAAGGAGAGATGAGAGAGAGAGAGAGAGAGAGAGGGAGGCAAGAGAAGAAGAGGGACAGCTGTCGAGATTAAGGAGAGGGAAAGAGAGAAGAGTTTCGGCTCAGGACAGAATGAACGAAACAGTCAGCAAGTAAACGAGAGAGAGAGAGTGAAACAGGAGCGTTGCAGAATGAAGCGTCTGCCCACAGTGAGCTGAGTCTCAGGTGACTGGGTGGCCTTTTAAAGCTCCCCAGGGTGGAGCCAGGAGTCAGGAGAGGAGGGGAAGAGAGGAGGAGGAGGAGGAGAAAACTCAGGTGTCACGTATCAAGGGTTTGGGATTTTTAGGGAGAACACGGGGAAAATGACTTACCCAGTTGCTGTCCTCCTTAAGTTTACACAAATAAAACATCGGGTATCAGTGTGGGCTGCACATATTTGGTGAGCGGTGACTTTATTGGACTGTAACTTTCTGGCCAAGCGGCAAAGCCGGAACTCGCCATAATTTCCCCCTTAAAACATTGAAAATAAATGTAATCCTCACCGTAACTGTAACCTCAAACCTTTTGGAGATCTTGAGCCTAAACCAAACCTTGAATAGAGATGAAAGAAGCATTCATCTCTGTATTTTTTTTGGCTTTTTGGCCCGGTCAGAAATTGAATACCCTCTAAGAGTGGGCGGAGGGAAGTAGGTTGTCTTTGTTTTCTAACTCTCATCCCTAGTGTACATCGAATGATGGATGAGATGTGGCAGAACCTGTTACACATCCCATAATACTAATAATAGCACTGTTCTCATCTGTCCTGTCTCCTCAGGGGGAGGACCTTCTCTTGTCTCTCTTCTCTTCTCTTCTCTTCTTTTCTGTTCTGTTCTGTTCTCTTCTCCTCTCTTCTCTTCTCATCTCTTCTCTTTCTGCACTTGTCTTCACTCTTCTATTCTCTTTTCTCTGTCTGCTCTTCTCTTTTCTTGTCTTTCTGCTTTCTCTTTTCTCTCCTTTCTGCTCTTCTCTTCTTTTCTCTTCTCTTCTGTACCAGTGAAAAATCTTCCACCACTCCATGTCTACATAAACCACAAGATCATATGAAGGCTTTCATCCCAAACTGCTGTATAGCCAATATATTGTTATTTGAAAAATCTTTGGTTGAAATTCCTCGCTCACTAGATGAAAAATATTTTGTATATAATCAGTGATGTAGTCCTGAATAAAAAGATGGGTAAACTTTGACCTTCACTCGGTGATTATCGTATGGTAAACAATCACCAATATAAATTATATTTCCAAACAAGTATTATTTTTATATATACGCTATACTCATATAACTTCAATATCAGCCTAAAAAGGAGGGTAAAAGTGTTTATACTTTGTAGACAAAAGGCCTGATCTGCCTGTGTCAGTTCTACTTATTTCCACTGTAATACCTCAGGCTGGTCAACCAGTGTGTGTGTGTGTGTGTATGTATGTATGTGTGTGTGTGTGTGTGTGTGTGTGTGTGTGTGGTGCCCTACTCCAGATTTGAAAACCGTCCTGATGACATCACAGTTTCACAGTTTAAAAATACAATCAGGATTTATTTCAGCATGTACATTTTGGGCATGTTCATATATGATCATAAAGAAGATGACTTGACATGCTGATGGAAGAAGTATTTCCAAACTTTCTTAGCCTGACACAATTCAAAATAAATGTCTGTTTTACACAAAATACATCCATATTACATTCTGCTGTCATGTGCTCAAGTCTTCCAGAGTGGAAAACATCTTAATTATAATGCACAACTAATAAAACAATTCAGCAGTGGGTTGTCAGTGTTCCAAATGTTAACTGTCTTTGTCCATAGGTATAATATAAACCCTTAGATTCATTAGATATTCTGAGTAGCACTGCCCATAAGGAGCAAAACTGTGTTGTTAAGCAATATTGACCAAAACTGTTTAATAATACTGTCTGTCAATTAAAATGATTAGTTAATGCAGGATCTTAATCCTCTAAAGTCTCTGTGAGATTTCCCATGTGTCATTTCTCCAGACGTCTTCTCTTGGCCGGTGTCTGGGACGCACAGGAAGACTGCATCCTCTTCCTCGGTGGTGTTCCCTTCTGCCTGTTCCTCTGCAGCCCTCCTGGGACACCCTTCTTCTTCTGCTTCTTCTGCTCTGTCTGTGGTCCTGTTAGAGTTTAATTTGCAATAACAGAAACAAAACAGAAATGTGCAGGTGAGACAGAAAAACCTCTGGCATGCTTGGGTTAGGGGATAAACCTCCCCTAAAAGAAGAGAAGCAGATACTTGTATAGTGTAGTTGATACCTGATATCAGTGTCTATAATTAAACACCAGAAAACATTGTGGTGGCTATTTTGCATCCCTGCTTGTGAGTATTTGGTTTCATCAATTTGTGTATGCAAAACGGAGCCAGTGAAAGCAAAAATGTAAATCATTGATACAGCGTCAATGAAACAAGAAAGAAAGATACCTTTCTTCTTTGTTGGTCCTGTGACTCTCATCTCAAACGGTCCTGCTAGGGCATTCCTCCTCTGTTGTGGTCCTGGACTCTTCTTTTTCGCTGGTACTTGAGCGCACTTCTTCTCTGCTCCTGAAACTGCCTTCTTCTTCGTTGGTCCAGGGAGTGTCTTCTTCTTTGGTGCTTGGGGCACACCCAACTTCTTTCGTCCTTCACACCTCAGCCTCACCTCCACAGGGTAATGGTCACTGATGCTGAGAGCCTGGGACACACAATAAAGTCACATCATGTGTTCTTGTATAAATGATCCAGGTTTCCATTCTTGCTCTCTGGTGTCTGCACACAGTCAGCATAGTTGGAGGTATCAGCACTCATTTTTTTTTGTTTGCTGCCATTCATTGTTATCCAGCATGAAAAACAACTTCAACAACTTTTTATTTATTTATTTATTTTTTTCCTTATTACTACTATTTCCTATTATTTATTGAAGGTGTGGGGATGGGGGATGTGGGGATGGGTGGGGGCGGGAGGATAATATGGGGAAAAGTTATGTTGACACAGAGGGTTAGCCATCAGATTACATTTCAGTTGTATTTTCATATATTTGTAAATTCTGTGGGTGATGGCAGGAGGATAAGAAGGAGGGGTAAGGGGGGAAATATGTTTCTCTTTAAGGAAATGTAAAATGCCAACATAAAATGCCTGAACCCCCTTCTATAGAGAAATTCAATAAAAAGTTGATCACAAAAAAAAAACAACTTCCACAGAGCGAGAGAATCCATCAAAGGAAACAAAAAACTTTCTATTTTCTCCTCATTTTATTGTTTCATTCATTCATATTTCATCTTATTTAGGCAGTCTTTGTTAGCCGGGACAGTAGACAAAACGACAAAAAACAACAAAAAAACGAGCAAATGTTAAAAACTCTAATTACATGGAATGCATCGCAAAATGATTGTAGGAAATGTACTAGACATAGACAGAAGTAAATGGACTTTAAATGACACTGTTAAAGAGAGATCACATTTCCCCTGTCCTGGCGTCCTTACTGTTCATCAAAAAAACGATTTTAAGGTTTTATTAGTTGTTTTTCTCGCCCCGTCTTATATCTCTGATCTCCTACACCCCCTTGTTTCCTGCAGGTCTCTCAGGTCTACTGACCTTTTAGCTGTTCCACGGTCCAGACTGAAGCGTAAAGGGGATCGAGCTTCTGTCGGCCCCTAGACTGTGGAACGCTCTCCCACCCAGTATTAGACTTTAAATCGTGTCTTAAAACCCGCCTCTTTTCTGTAGCCTTTGATTCTGTATGATTTGCTTGTGTTTTTTGTCTTTCTTTTTCTTCTTTTGTCATGTCTTTGTGTTTTGTATATAATTGTACAGCACCTTGGTCGACACTTGTTTTTAAGTGTGCTTTATATTGAAAGTGAACTTGAACTTAAATTGTATTTCTAAGACACATGGATGATGTTTTAAACTCCACTAGAGCGGCAGCATCAGCAGCTGTTTGTTGTCAGACAGTCTTACCGCGGCATCAGTCAGGCTGAAAGCTTTCTGGAAGTTGAAAGGCTTGGCTGAGCGGGGGACGATGGCTTTCAACATGGCTTCTCCATACAGAACGATCCTGTCGGCAGAAAATACAATCAAGAATTTATTCGGCCATCTGAATTTATTGATACACTCATATATACTCTTGAAGACTTTGACATGCAGATGGAGAATGAGCTTTTTAGTGCTTTCTTCTTCAATCATAACTCAGATTAAAGGTGTTTTACTGTCATATTTACAAATATAACAAAATACACATAAAACTCATACTTTTCTATCATGTAAAGTCTGTCCTTGTATCAGCACCAGTTCACAAAATAAGACATTAAGATGTGTGTGTTACCTGTCGTAGGTGTGGTCATTGCAGTTGTGAGCCGTGGTGTCGACATCATCATCTATCAGCCAATGGTAGCTGAGATTAGAGCGGATGCGGATCTCTCCCATGCTCCTCTTGGAGATGTAACGCCCGTCTGCATTAAAGTCCCCCAAGATCATAATGTTCTGCACAGACAACAACACCAATATCTTCACCACCACCATCATCATCATCATCAACATTAACAGCAAGAGTAACAACCAACCATATTTAAGTCCTTCAGGGTCATAAATAGACACAAAATAGTGATAATAAATGTG
>NW_027278830.1:100000-115000 GCF_046629955.1 Centroberyx affinis | reverse complement strand
TTTTTTTCCCCCAACCCAGTCATTTTTGGAGTTTACGGAAATAGTGCTAATGTCTGAAAATGATAATAATATTTTATTGGTGTTCAAATCCTCCTTTAATGATTTTAATGATCAGACCTCTGAAAATCTGCGGGTTACCTTGATGAGGTAGGAGAGGACAGCCTCGTTGCTGACTTTTCTCCATCCCAGCTTCTTGATGTTGAAGGCTGCTATCCTCATGTTGACTGTGAAGAGAGAATTCACAGAGTTTCAGGGGAAGAAAAATGGGGGACAAAGGCAGAAAAAAAGGGGACAAAGGTAAGAAGCAGGGCCCCCGCTGATGAGTGAACAGTAACGAAACAGCACCAGGAGGCGGAGAATGCAGCTGATTGTTTTATCTTGTGTCTTAAAGGGATTTGCAGGATAAAACATCCGATGACAAACACACAGCCGGCTGTCCTCTGCGCCTCCATGACCTGTTCTTCATTATTCATCACTCTCTCTGCTTTACCAGCCAGGTTCAGCCCGAGATAACAGTGACGAGCTAATGGCGTTGTTTAATAATGGATCACTGCTAAAGTCTCCCCAAAGAAAAGTAAAGCGCTTTGGAAAATACGTCATATTCAAAACAGATAGTAAAATAAAACTGTAGTCATGAACTCTCTTCTTAAACATCACTGTGCACAATCGCTTCTAGAGAAATTCACCAGGAAAAATTTGCTTTTAATATTAGTAATTTATTGTGCTTAATGAGTTGGATACAAGCGAGATATTAAAATTAATTTGCAGAGAAAATGAAGTTACAAGAACACTTTATAATGCCACATTTCTTCTTTTTTGTCTGATAGTCTGTTTTTGTTTGTTTTTGTGTGTTTATGGTATATTATTGTAAACAAAGACAACAACACAGTTAATTAATACCTTATTTATACCCTAAGTTAATAGTTAATAAAAGGTAATAGAGGAATCGTGTAGAAAATGTTCCATCAGATATTTTGAAAAGACTGTATCAGCTGTACAGTCAACCTAAATATTGTAGAGGAAATGCTATACATGATGTGAAAGTAAAAGTAAACCTCCAGTGAATTTAACGGGGAATTTCCACATCACTTCATCTGAAAAAATTAAATGTAGAAGACTGTTGTGGTGCTTTGTCCTATGGATTCAGTTCAATATTAATACATTATTACTGAGCTGCTGTGCTGAGATACACTATAATGTTTTCAGTCAAGCACAGAGAGCGATTGGAATAATGCTAAAACATATAATCAATTCAATAATCAATATCCTGAGATAAACAGCTGCTAAAAAGCTTCCAGCAGGGATCATTTCTTCAGGTAAAACCTTCCAGTAAGCCACTATGCAGTACATCAGACAAAAGATATGTTACGTAATTAACCAAACTTTCAGTGCTGCAGAATAGTTTTTAGTCCAGAAAGTAGAGAATTATTAATAAGAAAAAATAGAAAATAAGAATAACTCACAGATAAATTAAATCAAATAGTTGAATAGTGAGCAGAAGTCAGCAGCATGTCAGCAGACTGTGAGAAAACAGAACAACTTCCTAACCTCAAACAGACAGGAAGTCTGAAAAAGACCTGACACAAACAAACACACACACACACACACACACACACACACACACACACACACACACACACACACACACACACACACACACACACACACACACACACACACGCTAGGCTGCCATTACAGTATCAGACCCCTTCCATTGAAATTAAGCTCCTTCCTGTTTGATTGTTTGGACTTTATGGTCAACTGATCTCTTACAAGCAATCATTGCTATTTATGCTATTTTTATTATTTATTTGATGTTTTTCGGCTTTACATTGTTCTATGTTGTGTATCTGTAACCACTATGTCTGTCAATGATGCTGCTTTTCCTGGTCAGGTCCCTCTGGTGAAAGAGATCTTGTATCTCAGTGAGGCTTTCCGTGTTAAATAAGGGTTAAATAAATTGATACATAATTGGGAAACAATGTGAGTCTGTGATAAAAGTTTCTCTCTCTTTGCTCTCATCATATTAAAATCCAGCTGCCACTCTCCATTAGTATGACAAACCTTTTTCTCCACTTTTCTCTGCCTTGTTAAAAGTCTTGTAAAGTAGTCTTGTAAAATAAAGAGGACCAAGACACTGGATACTTTTAGATAAAACTTCCTTCATTGAGTCTATATTATACATCAGTCATCATCATACTATCAGTCTTAATTCTATTCATAAAGTGTTGCTGATGCATGTTTGCAGAGCCAAAACAAAAAAGAAACTTTTTATTACCTTATTTCCAGATGAATGATGAGGCGTTTCTGAAAGGGTTTGATGGATGTTTGATGGAGTCATGAAGCTTACTCAGCACATAACGATCACTCAGAGCCTGACAGTTACTGTATCTCACAGGGAATTTGCATATTTCTCCACAGGAACATCTGCACTCTTATCCGTTACTGAGATATAGTATGGTCTCTCTCTCTGAAACACACACACACACACACACACACACACCAGTCTCCCTCTAACAGGACTCACAAAAACCCTCGGTGTATGAATTGTATGAAGACTCTGCATCTGGCATTAGTACTGCAGCAGCCACTTCAGACAGCTCTTTCTAAATGTTATATATAGGAGAATAGAGCAGTAATACGGCAACACAAAATAAGTGACAACTGGTTGACAAACCACTTGTGCCTTCTGACTGTTAAAAATAACAAAAATTTACCAAACACTTGCTTTGGCAGAAGAGCAGAAGTAATCTTGCAGCATCAATGCAACTTAAAGTGAAACTTTTACAATGTTTACATCAGCAAATGTACAATTTAGCCTTAGTATCTTGTATTATAATTGGAATATTCTGAATGAGTGCAAAAGCATGAATGCAAAAAAGGAAACAAGACAACTTTGTTACATTGTAGTTATTTAATTACATCCATTATGAAAAACATAGTATATCCATGTTTTCTAACATTTAAACTGGAAAAAAAACAAAAACTCACAAAAACAGTCGAGCATTTGACAACCAATTTCCATTTATGGTTACCTTGGCAACATGTTGATTTATTAACTTCTGGCTGCCACAGCAGTAAATTGGTTCATTAGTTAAGGCAGGTTCTCAATTTACAAACACCTGTTCATTTGCTATTCGTTGACAACCGACCTCTTCCACAATTTGCATTTGTCAGCCAACTTTCTTCTCAATAGTTTTCTAATAAAGTCATGTCATCATTGATAATTTAGCATTAGTAGCTGGAGCTGGAGAACCGGACAGTCGAGCAGTCCAGTCCCCATTTGCTCAGGTTCTGTGAAAACACCTGGATTTGTTTTGAGCCTGGGTCTGTACAGGGTGACACTGGTTTCCCACCCAGTGGATTCCATATAAAAAACCAGACACCTTCGGTTTGATGAGGAAGCTTTTCACTTTTCACTACTATCCCATCTGGGCCTGCTGACCAAAAAGCCCCGTGTAGCCGTTTGTGTTACCCAGTAATTGCCAGTTTGGCTTTTGCCTGGTAAATATAAGCTTGGAAGCTTGGGGCATATGATCAAAACCAGCCGACAGATGAGACAGGTGATGCAGAGCAGTGGAAGTGCTGCAGAGGATGATGGGACAGTCCGGAGTGACAGAGTCTGGTTCTCCACTGGTGGAGGTGGAATGTTTCAGGAGCCGAGCATCATGGGATTCAAGGGTTTGGGGCTGGGTTGGGTGTAGACCTGTGCACTAAGAGTCATGTTTGGATCAGCGTTAACGTGCATGTGCAAAGTCTGAACTGGGAAGAAAGTAACACGAGAAATAGTGGAGTGCATCTATGCTCTTAAAAAAAGAAATCAAGATAATTATCAGTCATCGGTGCATTTCCATGCAAACATATCAAAAGGAGAGAGGAACCCAAACAGTCCACTGTGTGTGTTCCTTTCCTCTTCTGATACATTCAAGCAATCATTCTAAGTTTAAAGTCTGAGTTTAAGCCCAAACAAACTGTTTACAAAGTGGAAAAATCAGTGTGGATCAGTTGGTTTCTTCCGAGTTCTGACTTCCCACAAGTTTAACGCTTAGTTTATATTTGAGGATTAGGGTCATCCATTATAAGAGTCAGGGGTCACTGCTGTGTGTGTGTGTATGTGTGTGTGTGTGTGTGTCACTGCTCGGTCTGCTGTGTGTCTGTGATGGAGGTGACGGCTCCCTGGCCCTTGCTGACATCGCTGATACACGCCCACTGGCCATCCATCGACTCCTTCCACAGGGTTACCTGCAGAATACACACACACACACCAAAATATTAACTTTTCAGGAACTAAGAAAAGCAGCCATGTTTTCAGATTGACTACCATTCATATTTGAGTTTCTCCAATGGGTTTTGAAAAGTTTTCAGAAAACCACAGGCTGTAGATTTTCTCAACCCATAGAGGAGCATGTAATCCTTCAACTGAAAAAAACAAGAAAATCACACAGACTGTCCAGAGAGACAAGCTAATATGCCTGTTTGTATGTGTATTTAGTATATTTCCAGTAACAGACCAACTGCAAAGCCTGTCTGTTAGTATGTAGAAGTGTATTTACTCTACCTTGTTGTCGCCTCCAGAAACTGCCAGTATATTTCCAGTGATCGACCAGCTGACGTGCCAAACCACATCGTTGAACTTATGGAGCAGTTTGGCCGTCCAGGTGTTTCCTGCAGGGTCGTCGCACGTCCAGATGAACACACGCCCGTCCTGGAGGAGATGGGAGAAAACGAGAGCTATTTTTGAATGATTTTCTTTTTTTTTTTTTTTAGATTTCCTTATTGTAAAGCGATTTGAGCAACAGTTGCTGTGTGAATATTAATGATAATGGGGCAGCCTAGAGGTTTAGGAAGGTTGTCAGTTTGAATCCCCAGACCAGCTGGGAAAATGTGGTTGGGGACAGGCAGATGACTAACACTCTACCCCCCCACAATGACCACAATAATGTTGCCCCTGATCAAGGCACTTAACCTTAAAGTTACATATCCACTCGTTACCATCACTGTTAAAGTGGATCTGTGTGTTAAAGTGAGGCAGGAAAAGGTGCTGCTGGAAAAAAGCAAACATTATTACTCAACTTTCCTTGGATAAATTAAGGCATAAAATAATCTTCTATTAGAGACAGAATGGACACAGAAAACGTTTTGAGTTTTAACATCACTCCTTCTTGCACATTTTCAGCCTGTGACCTGATAAACAGACTCAATGTCTCACCTGAGTCCTCTGTCCTGGGACTCAGGCTCATTTACACATAATTACCGTTGTCCTGTAAGGATCCACCAGCAACAAGTCTGTGACCCATTTTAGTGCCAGTCAGGCTACAGGTAATGCAACCCCTTCATAATGAGTGGTGTCTCATTAGCTGTGTGGGCTTGGTGAATGAGGCTTTGGCATCCCACCAGGTGAATGTACCAGGTTACTGGTGAAACTGACTCACATGCTCTCTGGCTCCACCTGGGGGAGTCCATCAACAAATACACACTGTCCCAAACAGCTGCCAGAGTATTCTCAATGAGACTTTTAATTTCATTGCTTACATATAAACTGCTTATAAGGGAGTGCAACATGAGGTGAGACAGCGTTTAGCTACCTTGGCCCTAAACTGTGGAAATCCCTCCCAGAGCCACTGATACACTCAGCACTTCTAAGAAGCATCTGAAACCACATCTTTAACATCACTGTATTTAGGTGCTGGTTAATTGGTTTAAACGTATTTAGTGCTTTTCTTTTACTTCTGTGTATTTAAATTTTATCCTTCATTGTCCTTTTCATTATTGTTTTTATTTCTTTGTTTTTATCCCTTTTTATTATTATTCTGTAAAGCAATTTGTAAACAGTCTGTTGAAAAGGTGCTATACAAATAAAGGTTATTATTATGAGCAGCTGGTCAATAAACAGTCTGTTGATAAGCTATAAACTGGAGTTTGCTTAAATAAAGACAAATGTTATGATAATTTAAGTGACAATTTCCACTAATGAACCACTAAAATATTTTGGGTACTGCTATGATATTTGACACCCGTCATACCCAGATGATATCAGGGTTTTGGCGCATTTGTCTGTCTTGCTAAAGTGATTTGGACTACATGTGTGTGTATATTGGAAGTGTTTAATATAAGTGCCACATGGAACATCCCTTTAAATCCTAAATATAATCCTAAATATCCTAATAAAGTCTCACCTGGGAGCAGCTGGCGATGGTGCTGGTGGGAAGACCGATAGAAGGAGCCCAGCCAACGTCTCTCACCCAGTCGCTGTGCGCCTCCAGCTTCTGGTCCTCCTTCCATTGGCCGTCTTCCTCTCTGGAGGCGGGAAGTGACAGTGAGTGACAGTTAGACCAAAGAGCCATCAGTCTCTTAAGTATTTACTTATCCAAAAATACAGCTTCCCTGCCTGTTAAACTCTGGGTCTTTAGCAGTCCACCTAGTGTTTTTTTGTAGGGTCAAATATGACATATAATGGATTTTGTCTGTTTCCTCACATGATTCAAATGACTTCCAAAAGTGCCTCTCCCTTGCCTACAGTTTCTGAATGTTATAAAGTTAACATCCTTAGGTTTGTTCCTCAAAACTCTATATAGTCTTATACACTCACCACACTAGTGATGCTGCCACCTGAGCTTCTCTAAAATAAAAGCTGGGAAAACCCTGAAAATACACTCTTTTTTCAAAACAACTCTACAATACATAATCACACAAACTGTACATCAGTCAAACTGTACATCAGTCAAAATTACATTTGTCTCGCAGCTGATTGGGCATCCTGCCAAAGTCCTTATTTCTCTGCCCCATCTTCCCTGTCTCTCTCCACTGAACACTACCTAGAAAAGCATTAAAATGCCATAGAGAATCAACTAGAAAGTACTTACTTCCAGAGTTTGACCAGGTTGTCGCAGCCTCCGGAGACGAAGCGCTTGACGTAGTTTGGTTTCTGTCCAGACGGCTGGTCGATCAGACTGCCTGGAACTACAGCAGGAGCCCAACTCACCGCATTACAGCCGATCTACAGCAGAATTACAGCAGTAATAAGTGAATTAACGGCGGAAGAGAGCGGGAAACAATAGCAGCAGCCCAGCGCACTGTGTTACAGCCAATCCACATTAGACTCTCAAAGGAAAGGAATAAAATAAGATCATACAGTAGAGGAGAGTGTAGATAAATAGCGTAATAATACAGTAAAGATGATAAGAGTTATAGAGGAAAGAAAAATAGATAAATAGCGTAATATAGAGTATCAAAAAATAATAGACTGCATTTCATTTGAGATGAGGGAAATGAAATATAAAAGATTATACATCATCAGTCAATTGTAGCTCTGTGTGTATGTGTGTGTGTGTGTGTGTGTGTGTCAAACTCACAGTGTGTGCGTTGCTGATCTTCTTGACGTCCCACTGCTGGTCCCCAGTGAAAGTGAGCAGGGAAATGGCTCCGTCTGAGCTGCCGCAGGCCAGAATCAGACCGAAATCATAGGGACCCCAGCAGACTGAGTTCACTGTGGATGGACACAGAGAGAGGAGGACAGTGTGAAACCAAAGTCAGCGGGACTCCAACACACCGAGGTCACTGTTGACACCAAAAATGGGTCATGAAACTGATGCCAGAAGCAAAATATTGAATTATTTTGCTGACAGAACCAAAAAAGACAGACACAAGAGATCAAAAAACCGATGTTTCTACATTTTAATCTTAAGTGTAGTTCCTAAGTTTGCTGCTCCTATTGTCCTATGCTTGTTTTTATTGCTTTGTTTTAATTTACTGTTTTTATGTATTGCACTATGGCCCTGGGGGCACTATATTTCGTTCCTGCATTTTGCATAACCTGTAAGGAGAGGAATGACAATAAACTAAACTTGAACTTGAACTTAGCTAAGCATCTCAGTGATTTTTATAAGACATCATTTCACAGTTTTATATTTATTTTGTTATTTCTTCTCACTGCAGATTTTAACTTTTAACAAGTTATACCGATTGAAGTTATGGAGCTTCCCAGTGTGTTTTTGGTTAAAATAAACACAATGGCTGTTCTATGACACTGCTTGATAGTTTTTCTTGTTTGCAGAGGTATCGTAGTAGCATTGAATTTTTAGATATTAAACTTAGTATTGGTATTTAAGTCAAAATTCTGGTATCCTGACAACACTAAAGCACACTGAGTTCACTGTTGATAGAGGCTGTTGAAAGACACAGACAGAGGAGTACAGTACTGGAAAAAAGAGAAAAAAAACGTCTACGAGTTCATTTCACAGCGAGGTACCGACCTGACGACTCGTGTCCGGTGTATTCGTACATCTTGTCCCAGGCTCCGTTCTCCTCCTTCCAGATGATGACTTTACGGTCGTAGGAACAGGAGGCCAGGATGTTGCCGTACATCGGGTGAGCCCACGCTACCTGCCACACCGGGCCCTCGTGGCTGGGGAGGGAGACAGACACACACACACCTTTAGTACAGAGTATATGGTGGAAACTGTACAGGAATTGCAATCTAAAAAAAACCCAAAAAACTACCTGCCTCAGTCACAATGCATCCTCAGGACTAGACACATACACACACACTTTATTAGTACTAGGGCCAGGTTTCTGAAGCCTAGATCAACGGCCAGACATGTCATATTTTGTACATTCAGTCTATAACAAGAGCAAAAAACGAACCTTTTATCCACCAGCTACAGTGGATAATGGACTCTAAAATACACCAGCAACTTATCCACTCTTTCGCATTTTTACAAGTCAAATATGTTTTTTTCAAATACCTGGTAACCTACCAAAATAGCTTGTATAGTGCAGTTACAGTATATAAACTTACCAGCTACAGTCATAATTTACCACTCTTGAGCTGGTGACTGGGGTTAATTTCCAATCTTTTTTTTGGCATCTTTTGCCTTTAGACAGATCAAAGTGAAGACAGACTGGAAATATTGGGGTGGAGACAGGGGGGTGACAGGTCCTAGGCCGGATTCGAACCCTGGACGTCGCATTTACATGGTACGCGCTTTAGCCCACTGATCCACCAGAATGCCCCATACGCACCCTTTTTAAGCAACACCCTGCTTTACATTCATACACTTCACTTCCATACATTCGCACCTGGGAGCTGCCCAGTACAACCGCAGTCCTCTACCGTTGGCGACTGAGGAGGGGGTTAAGTACTGGGGGGGTTTTCTCCACCCACATTTTCCCACATCCACCTAGTTTAAGGATTCCCTTCTCTAACCTCTAGGCTCCCGCCGCCCCCAGGCAGGCTGTGGGACCATCGTGTCTTACCCTCTGAGGTCTGCTACCAGTATCTGCCCTCCGTTTCGGACATCGAAGATCTTCACGGTGCGGTCAGAGGAACAGGTGGCCAGCCGGGTCCCATAGTAGTCCATCTGGGCATCGTGCTGAAACACAGAGAACCAGACAACAAGGCATGAAGTGAGGAGTACGAGCGCTTCCCTCTGAAATTATCATTCTATGGATAAATGTTTCCAGGGCACTGTGGCTTTGACTCTTGCACTCCTTACTATTAGTTGCATGTAATGTTAGGGGTTTAGTAACTGAAGCTTATTGTACTGCTGTTCATTCTAAGTTGCTCTGGAAAATACCACCCAAATTCCTTAAATGTAAAATATGAGAGCGTGTGTTTCTGCTAAGAATGGGAATTTTAACTAACTGTGTTGAAATGGGTAAAATGTTTGACCTTCCTACACACACAGACACACACATGATTTCCCCTGTCTCTTGGGGAGCCTTTGGTGGTAATGTTGTCAGTGGGATGGATTTTGTGCTTGGATCAGATAGTGAAAGACTGAGATCATACAACAGAACTCTATGGGTCACTGGAATCTATTCTCAGAGACAAGACACTACTTCAGGTGGTGATAAAACACTTGTGAAACGTTTAAACTGAAGAGGATAACATGCAGGGTAAACCCTATAGGTGTCTGTGTCTGTGTTCATTATAGGGGGCATCATGGAGGGTGGGGCAACAAGAGCTTTCAAACTTACAACAAATAGTATTTTAAAAGTGTGTCACCCCTCATTCACATTAGGGCAGCGTTGACGCATTGGGATGTATTGGTATCAGCCACAAAGTCAGCAATCTAACTACTAATGACTGTAGCTGAAAGTAACGACATGCTAGTAGTTATATTACAGGCTTTTAATTCATCCACAGAATGCACTGCCAACTTATATTACACAGATAATACTTGTAATTAAACAATGTCCGCTTTATAGCTGGCTGTGTTTCTGTGGCCAACTAATGGTTGACAGCTGCAAAATTCACAATCAATGCTATCTGTCTCGTTAGCAAACGTTAGCTTCAGTTACTAAATGAAACAGGAAGATTTGACAACTTACAATCATATCCTCGTGCGAGGTGTCCACCGTGTTGATAACGGAAACCTGCAAGACAGACCAAAACACAATAGTATAATTATGAGAATAACGTAAATATAAAACCATATCCTTTCCCCTATTAGCTACCGTTACAATTAGCCAGTATGCTAACGAGCTAGCTAGCAGGCTACCTGACCAACGTCAGCAACAACTGACAACTGCAAACATTAATCAACAACAACCAACGTTAGCAAGCGGGTTCACCTACAACATATTAGAAATGTTGTGTGACTCACCATGATTGTGGCTGATTAAGAAACCTCCCAGAAAAAAAAGTGTTCTTGTCTTGTTTCAAATGAATAGAACTCATCCACCGACTTATTCCGACGTGGCAACAAGTACAGAAGCCGCTTCCGAAACGGTCCGCACGAAACTTCCTACCGGCGGAAACGACGAACACGATGCAAAGGTTCCACGTAGCGGACTATCACGCTTTATGGTATAAATCAATATAAAACAGTTTTAGACAACAGGTTAGAATGTGATATTAGAAAGAAAAAACAAACAAACAAAATAGCAAACATCAAGACATAGCTACACACAAAGAATTAGCAGGCTGTAATAGCAAAGAGAATAAAGTAAAGCCTCACAACCTCCTATAAACAGGGGGTATTATTATTGACTGTCACCTTTGACATTTTTACAAAATAAAACAGTAAATTTTAACCTGGCATTTACTAGCACTAATTGGCTACACTAATAGCGGCTGGAAGCGATATATCCACACGGTGGCGGCATAAACACCGAAAGACTTTCCATTATATCTATTTTTATCTTCCCCAGCAAGTGTCAAGTTCCCCACTAGTTAGCTATCCTCCTCTGTTGCTATCCAGCCTGGCCTCGCCATGTTGTCCGGTTAAATCTCTTGCAACAGTCTTTATTTTCCTCCCATAATAACGTCCAGGTCGACCGTGACAGCCGTAAAACTACCAAGATGTCGAACGTATCTTACCACATCTCCAACCTGCTGGAGAAGATGACATCCAGTGACAAAGATTTTAGGTAAGACAGTGATCAACTTGTGCGCCTGACAGTGAGATGACACTTTCTGGCTGTCTGTCATGACACAATGACTGTCATAATGTATTTATATTTATATGACTTTACTGCATCACACAAGGCAGAGTTTTAGTTTGAGAGGATCTGATTTAACACAGACTTGGGTAATAATCACATACTGAAAGGAAAGTTTAATTAATTGTATTTCTCTGTGAGTGTGTGTGTGTGTGTGTGTGTGAGTGTGTGAGTGCGTGTATGTGTGTGTTAGAGTGACATGACAACATAATAAAAACAGACATTTTAATGACTGATAATTAAGTGGTACTCTCTCTCTCTCTCTCTCTCTCTCTCTCTCTCTCTCTCTCTCTCTGCCCTGTCTCTCTCTCTCTGCCCTGTCTCTCTCTCTCTGCCCCGTCTCTCTCTCTCTCTCTCTCTCTCTCTCTGCCCCGTCTCTCTCTCTGACCCGTCTCTATGTCTCTCTCTCTCTCTCTCTCTCTCTGCCCCGTCTCTCTCTCTCTGCCCCGTCTCTCTGTGTCTCTCTCTCTCTCTCTGCCCCGTCTCTCTCTCTCTCTCTCTCTGCCCCGTCTCTCTGTCTCTCTCTCTCTCTGCCCCGTCTCTCTCTCTCTGCCCCGTCTCTCTCTCTCTGCCCCGTCTCTCTGTCTCTCTCTCTCTCTGCCCCATCTCTCTCTCTCTGCCCTGTCTCTCTCTCTCTCTCTCTGCCCCATCTCTCTGTCTCTCTCTCTCTCTGCCCCGTCTCTCTCTCTCTGCCCTGTCTCTCTCTCTCTGCCCCGTCTCTCTCTCTCTCTCTCTGCCCCGTCTCTCTCTCTCTGCCCTGTCTCTCTCTCTCTCTCTCTGCCCCGTCTCTCTCTCTCTGCCCCGTCTCTCTCTCTCTGCCCCGTCTCTCTCTCTCTGCCCCGTCTCTTTCTCTCTCTCTCTGCCCCGTCTCTCTCTCTGCCCCGTCTCTCTGTCTCTCTCTCTCTGCCCCGTCTCTCTCTCGGCCCCGTCTCTCTCTCTCTCTCTCTCTGCCCCGTCTCTCTCTCTCTCTCTCTCTCTCTCTCTCTCTCTCTCTCTGCCCGTCTCTCTCTCTCTGCCCCGTCTCTTTCTCTCTCTCTGCCCCGTCTCTCTCTCTCTCTCTCTCTCTCTGCCCCGTCTCTCTCTCTCTCTCTCTCTCTCTCTGTGCATGTGTGTGTGTGTGTGTGTGTCCAGGTTCATGGCCACCAACGACCTGATGCTGGAGCTGCAGAAGGACAGCATTAAACTGGACGAGGACAGTGAGAGGAAGGTGGTGACCATGCTGCTGAGGCTGCTGGAGGACAAGAACGGGGAGGTGCAGAACCTGGCTGTGAAATGGTACACACACACACACACACACACACACACACACACACACACACACACACACATTCAACAGAACAATTCAGATATATTTTTAAATAATATGAAGACATTGTCAGAGATAGCATGAAAAAGTCCCTTACTTATTTCCATCTCTGTTGTGTGGAGTTTGCATGTTGTCCTCATGTTTCCTCCACCTAATGTGTACTGGGACAGACTGCAGCCCGCCACGACCCTGACAAGCAGTGGTGGAAAGTAACTAAGTACATTTACTCAAGTACTGTACTTGAGTACAATTTTGGGGTACTTTACTTAAGTATTTCCATTTTCTGCTACTTTATACTTACACTAATATACTACTCCACTACAATTCAGAGGCAAATATTGTACTTTTTACTCCACTACCTTTATTTGATAACTTAAGTTACTTGTTACTTTGCATATTCAGATTAATAATACAAAATATAATCAACAAATAAATTATGATGTATTATTATAGATTAAGATAAAACTTTATTGATCCCCAGGGGGAAATTTACAAACTACCCAGCAGTAAATAAAGTCATTAAAATCAGCTTAACCTTTACCAGCTGCAACATTAAAGTGATGAACACATTAATGCATCAATAATTATAATCCAATAATATAATATACATTATTCTGAAATGGGCCATTCTGCATAATGAGTACTTTTACTTTTGATACTTTAAGTATATTTTGATGCTGATACTTTTGTACTTTTACTTAAGTAAAAATATGAATGCAGGACTTTTACTTGTAAGAGAGTATTTCTATACTGTGGTATTGTTACTTTTACTTAAGTACAAGATCTGAGTACTTCTTCCACCGCTGTTGACAAGGATTAAACAGGTAGAGAAAAGGAATGAAATGTTCTCTGGGTGTGTTTGTTTTGTAGCCTGGCCCCTCTGGTGAGCAAGGTGAAGGAGTACCAGGTGGAGACGATGGTGGACACTCTGTGCTCCAACATGATGTCCGACAAGGAGCAGCTGAGAGACATTTCCAGCATGGGACTGAAGACCGTCATCGCTGAGCTGCCGCCCTCTTCCTCGGGTGAGAGCGGGCGTGACCTCGCATGTCACTGGTGTCATGTGAAAAACCTTCTATCTCTAATCTTGGTGATTCTCATATTTTAACTTCAGTTGAAAGATTATATGCTCCTCTGTGGGTTGAGAAATTTCTACGACCATTTGGGATTATCAAACCTTTTAAATCCCATTGGATAAACTCAAAAATGCATGTTGACATTTTGGATATATAAGGTTTTAAGGTTTTCACCCAACAGAGAAGGTGTGCTGCTACTTTTGAGGTCAAAACTCATAAATGCGACTTGTGCATTCAAGTGCTTTGGTTGGAAGTAATAATCTAGGATTTTGGTGGTTGTTGTTTATTATTTTTGAAATCAAGCGACACAGAGCTACTTTGTGCTGCTGCCACACAACGAAGAGGAGAAACTGCATATCAGATATTAATGTTTTAATTCATTAATTAGCCAAAAGTTGTATATTTGTAGGACAGTGTGTGGCAACTAAAAGTAAAATATGATGTGGCAACTAAAAGTTACAAAGTGAAAACAGAAACATACAACAGGACTAATTATTTACACAGAATGCCAAACAAAAATGTAAAAATAAAATATAACTTTTTTTCCATTATTTGTTGACACAGCTTCCACGCTCTCTGCATTTTTTCCCTCAAAGCACGCCCCTAAATGTCACATCTCAATGACTTGGGTGTCATAAGAAACTTTGTTAGGTCATTCATGTGCACTGAAGTCGTAATTACAAAATTTCTGACTGCACTTGTCGGCACCTCTGTGTTGTGCTGTGAGGGAAAGGAAAAATGTCTGTATGAAGCCATCGCCAAAGATGGAAAAACAGCATCTAGACAAAAATTGTGGTGTGTCTATATTATTGTGCTTGTAGTGCATTTTTGTTTTGTTTTGTTTTTGTACATGCACCCTATATTCCTTGTCTGGGTTGCCAGGTTTGACCCTGACAGCCAGTGTGTGTAAGAAGATTACCTCCCAGCTGATTGGTGCGATGGGGAAACAGGAAGACGTGTCAGTGCAGCTGGAGGCCCTGGACATCCTGTCGGACATGTTGGGAAGGTAATGATGTCACCATACATGTCTCATATAGCTATGTTGACAGACAGCTTGATCTCACTGCGATTACCAGGAAATCTTATGCAAAATAGTGCATTCTGTTTTTTAAGCAACCATTGAAACCAGACATGTTGGTCACAATGTTTCTGTTACGATCTTAAAAATTGCAA
>NW_027278830.1:2500-97500 GCF_046629955.1 Centroberyx affinis | reverse complement strand
TCTATCCATCTTTCACAGTGGGAATTAAACAAATGTAATCTAATCTAATTTAATTTAATCTAATCTAATCTAATCTAATTTAATTTAATGTAATCTAATCTGAACTAATCTAATCTAATATAATATAGTCTAATCCAAACTAAACTAATCTAAACTGAACTGAACTGAACTGAACTGAACTGAACTGAACTGAACTAAACTAAACTAAACTAAACTAATGTAATCTAGCCTAATCTAATCTAATCTAATCTGATCTGATCTGATCTAATCTAATCTAATCTAATCTAATCTAATTTAATCTAATCTAATGTGATGTAATGTAATGTAATGTAATGCAATGTAATCAAATCTAATCTGATTTGATTTGATTTGATTTGATTTGATTTGATTTGATTTGATTTGATTTGATCTGATCTGATCTGATTTGATCTGATCTAATCTAATCTAATTTAATCTAATGTAATGTAATCTAATGTAATGTAATCTAATGTAAACTAATCTAATCCAATCTAATTTAATCTAATGTAATGTAATGTAATGTAAACTAATGTAATCCAAACTAGTCTAATCTAATCTGATCTGATCTGATCTAATCTGATCTGATCTAATTTAATATATATATAATATAATATAATATAATATAATATAACCTAACCTAACCTAACCTAATATAATCTAATATAATCTAATCTAACCTAACCTAACCTAACCTAACCTAATCTAATCTAATCTAATCTAATCTAATCTAATCTAATCTGACCTGATCTGATCTGATCTGATCTGATCTAATTTAATATAATATAATATAATATAATATAATATAATATAATATAATATAACATAACCTAACCTAACCTAACCTAACCTAACATAATATAATCTAACCTAACCTAATCTAATCTAACCTAATCTAATCTAATCTAATCTAATCTAATCTAATCTAACCAGAATCAGACGATGAGTACAGCGACGATGACGATATGAGCTGGAAGGTGCGCCGCTCCTCCATCAAGTGCCTGGAGGCCTTGATCTCCACGCGGCGGGACCTGCTGCTCTCCTTCTACTCCTCCGTCGGCCCCGCCCTCCTCGCCCGCTTCAAGGAGCGCGAGGAGAACGTGCGGGCGGACATCTTCGCGGCGTTCGTGACGCTGCTGAGGCAAACGCGGCCGGGCTCGGGTCACCACGGCCTCGCCGCGGCCGGCTCGGACCAGGCGGCGAGCCGGGAGGAGGAGCCGGCGGTCGCCATGCTGAAGAAACAGGTGCAGGATGATGATTCAGACCAGGTCACACTCACTACAGTCCCATAATGCTTCACTTGGTTCTTTCTGAACGCGAGAAGACGAGTATGGAGCAGATTGGAGTTTTGGTTCTACAAATATTTCAGTCAGAGCTGGTCTGGAGGCAGAAATAATCTCATTGGTCGAGTTAAACTTCAGTGGGCGGAGTCAAAGGACCACAGTTTTCCGGTAGTGAGAGGCAAAGTCTGACTGACATTCGGTGTGTAGTCCAAAATCCCCATGGGACATATCAAAGTGATTTCTCTTCAATGTGAATTTATGTGATTCTCTTTTAGAATTATCTTTTTCTTTATATACTGTATTTAATTGTTTATTTATTCATTTATTTTATCTCTTTCTTTCTTCGATTGTATCTTGTATCGATTGTTGCTGGCGAAAAGCTAATCGTTTGGGAAAGAGGACTGCAACAGCCATTAGCAGCTAGTTATCTGCCGGTTGTTATGACTGGCTGAATATATATGAACAATAACAATTATAACAACTGTCCAGTTTAACGCTGTGAAAATGTTAATAATTTGAATGTGCAGCACAGTCAGGAGCTCAAACTCTGGCATCGAAAAACAAAAGGTAAAGGAAGTTGCTTATCACTGCTATTGTAGCCCACTTTCCCCAATGATTATCATTTCATTGGCAAAAATCAATATTAGTAACTAAGTAACTAAAAGATCAAAGTAACTAAAGTAACTAAATGAAAGTAACTAAATACCCACAATGGTGATGTTGGTTGGTTTATTTTAACACCTGGAACAAAATGTAGTATACCTGGATATCTGTTCAACACAGCCCATTCATATCTTCCAGAGGGATTTGGACTACACACCAACTGGCAGAGATGCTAATCTATGGCATGCAAAATGATGCAAAACAATGACTTCTGCATACGCCCTCTATCAATATGGGATAGATGCAGTTTGGAAATATGATGAGCAGCTTCTGCAGTGGCTGCCAAACACAACATGCTTCTCCCATCTTGTAAATTTGCTGCATTGCAATGTGACATTTCAAATAGAAACGAAAACAGAAGCACAAATATCAAATTGGCTGGCGATGGAGTTTGGGAATAAATGATAATAAACACACAGTGATTTATGTGTGTGTGTGTGTGTGTGTGTGTATGTGTGTGTGTGTGTGTGTGCTGTCCCCAGGTGCCGGTGATAGTGAAGGCTCTCCACAGACAGCTGAAGGAGAAGAGTGTTAAATCCAGGCAGGGCGGCTTCTGCCTCCTCACTGAACTGGCTCACACACTGCCTGGAGCGCTGGAGCAGCACATACCTGCCTTAATACCTGGTACACACACACACACACACACACACACACACACACACACACACACACATTGATTCTGACCTTCAGTTTCTGACTGTTTCTCTTTTGCTTTTTCTTCCTCTTTCTTCTTCCTTCCCTCTCCAAACCTCTCGATCTCTCCTCGTCTTTTCCTTCATCTGTTTCCTTCTCTTTTTCTTTCTCCTTCCCGTCCTCTTGCTCTCTCCTTTTTTTTTCCCCTTCTCCCTTTCTTTGTGTCTTCCCTGCGTCTCTCCCTCCCTCCCTCCAGGCATTGTCTTCTCCCTGACAGACAAGGCCACCTCCTCCACCATGCGGATCGACGCGCTCTCCTTCCTCCATGTCCTCCTCCTCTCTCACCCTCCCCAAGCCTTCCAGACACACATGCAGGTTCTTCAGACCTCTTTTATGTTTTTGCTGCTGGGTTTTTTGCAGGGTTACACACACAAAGATCGCTGAAGAGTAGGACTTGTGGAAAATAGACCACAGTGCTCTTAGACCACAGTGTAACTCAAGACTAAAGGTTTATTTTGCTCCAGTAGTTAAAACAATTATAATAAAAACAGATTTACAGCAACCAGACACATATATAATCGTATTTGGGTGCATCTTACTGTCAGTCAAGCAATCAGAACTTTATGAAACTTAACTTAACTTCTTCAGTTTAGTGACTGACTTATAGGGATGAGACAATATATCAAAATTCAATATATCACAATGCAAAAATGCTTCAATACGTATCGTGAGGCAGAAAAATGAATGGTGATATTAGCTACATTTTATTCTGCTGTAGTAATCACAAATGAGATGCTTGACCATCACAATTTCACAAGCTCTCCATCCAAATCATATTATTTTCACTTTCTAATGATATTTTTAAATTGTTGTTTACATTCTAGCGAGCCAATGCCATCTCTAGAAAGATTAGTGACTCAGAAATAAAGATAATTCTGCACAGTCAGACTTTGTCGTCATTGATCTTTTTATTTATTGCGTCGTATCGTGGTCGTATTGACTCGTGAACCCCGTGTCCCGTCCCCGGTGTCCCCTTTCAGGTGCTGGTCCCCCCGGTGGTGAGCTGTGTGGATGACAGTTTCTATAAGATCACCTCGGAGGCCCTGCTGGTCGCCCAGCAGCTGGTCAGGGTGATGAGGCCGCTGGAGCACCCCGCCGCCGCAGGAGGCTTCGACCCCAAACCCTTCGTTAAAGAGGTCAGATGGGTTAGGATGGGCTGGGTCGTTACTGTGTTGGGTTCTGTTTCTATTGTGGTCTAGGGCTGCAACTAACGATTACTTTCATTGTCGATTGATCTGTCGATTATTTTCTCAATTAATCGATTAGTTGTTTGGTCTATAAAATGTCAGAAAATGGTGAAAAATGTGGATCAGTGTTTCCCAAAGCCCAAGATGACGTCCTCAAATGTCTTGTTTTGTCCACAACCAAAAGATATTCAGTTTACTGTCACAGAGGAGTAAAGAAACCAGAAAATATTCACATTTAAGAAGCTGGAATCAGAGAATTTTGACTTATTTTTCTTAAAAAAAATTACTCAAACCGATTAATCGATTATCAAAGTAGTTGGCGATTCATTTAATAGTTGACAACTAATCGATTAATCGTTGCAGCTCTATTGTGTTCTGTTCTGTTTTATTGTGTTCTGTCCTGTTCTGTTTTATTGTGTTCTGTCCTGTTCTGTTTTATTGTGTTCTGTCCTGTTTTGTTCTGAAGTGTTCTGTGCTGTTTTTTTCTGCGGTCTTCTATTGTGTTCTATTCTGTTCTGTTCATTCCTGTTCTGTTCTGTAGCATGCAATTCTGTTCTGTTCTGTTCTGTTCTGTTCTGTTCTGCAGTGTTCTGTTCTGTTCTGTTCTGTTCTGTTCTGTTCTGTTCTGTTCTGTTCTGCACTGTTCTGTTCTGTTCTGTTCTGTTCTGCAGTGTTCTGTTCTGTTCTGTTCTGTTCTGCACTGTTCTGTTCTGTTCTGTTCTGCAGTGTTCTGTTCTGTTCTGTTCTGTTCTGTTCTGTTCTGTTCTGTTCTGTTCCGTTCTACAGTGTTGGTTTGTGTTCTATTGTGTTCTTTCCTGTTCTGCAGCATTCAATTTTGTTCTGTTCTGAAATGTTCTACTCTGCAGAGTTCTGTTCTGTTCCATTGTTTTTGTCTATAATTGGCAATGGCTATACTTATGAAGTGATAAAATCTGTTGTCATTATAAACACTAGAAAGACCAGTGGATTTTAGGAGTCTAAGAGGAAGCCAACAAGCTATGGAGTAAATATAATTCTAGGTTCTTCTTCTGTGTGGTTTTGAAAATCTAAACACTGATTTGCAGAGAAAGTGGAGGGACGTTTTTGAAGCTGAGATATTTCAATTCTAAATTGAAAACACCCATCAATACTGGGTGCTTGTCATCTTAAAACTTTCCCTTTTTATTCCAAGCTGTTTTCTGGGACCCTGAAGAGGCTGAAAGCCACAGACATCGACCAGGAAGTGAAGGAGAGGGCCATTTCCTGTATGGGTCACATGGTGTGTCACCTTGGCGACCATCTGGGGGCGGAGCTGCAGGGCGTGCTGGCCATCTTTCTGGACAGGATGAAGAATGAGATTACCAGACTGACAACAGTTAGGACCGTCACGCTCATCGCCGCCTCGCCCTTAAAGGTGCTGTATGACCGGGTTTCAGAATATTTCAAATCTTCACACACCCCGTCTGCTTTCTGTCCCGATCCAGACGCTCTGCAGACTCTGTTTTCTCTTCTTTCATACTCATCAGTCACAGAATCTGTTTATCTCCAGTGCTTCCCTCTTTCTTCTTCATTTCATTAATTTCCTCAGCAAAAAAAAATGATCAAGTCAACTTAAACAGTTTGTCTTTTTGGTGACTTTCTCTCTCCCTCTCTCCTTCCCTCTCTCCTGTCCTCCCTCCTTCCCTCCCTCCAACCCTCTCTCCCTCCTTTCCTCCCTCCCTCTCTCCTTCCTTCTCTCCCTCCCTCCCTCCCTCCTTTCCTTCCTCCATCCCTCTCTCCCTCTCTCCTTTCCTCTCTCCCTCCCTTCCTCCTTTCTTCCCTCCCTCCCTCCCTCCCTCCTACCTTCCCTCACTCCCTCCCTCTCTTTTTCCCTCCCTCTCTCCCTCCCTCCCTCTCTCTTTCCCTCCCTCCTTCCCTACCTCTCTCCTCCCCTCCCTCCCTCCCTCCCTCTCCCCTCCCTCACTCCCTCCCTCCTTCCCTCCCTCCTACCTTCCCTCACTCCCTCCCTCCTTCCCTCTCCCCCTCCCTCCCTCCTAACTTCCCTCACTCCCTCCCTCTCTCTTTCCCTCCCTCCCCCCTCCCTCTCTCCCTCCCTCCCTCCCTCCCTCCTACCTTCCCTCACTCCCTCCCTCCTTCCCTCTCTCCCTCCCTCCTTCCTACCTTCCCTCCCTCTCCCCCTCTCTCCGTCCCTCCCTCCTTTCCTCCCTCACTCCCTCTCTCCTTCCCTCCCTCCCTCCCTCCCTCCCCCTGCAGATCAACCTGTCCTCCCTGCTGCCGGAGGTTTTGTCTGTGTTGGGTTCTTTCCTGAGGAAGAACCAGCGGGCTCTGAAGCTCGGCACCCTGTCCTGTCTGACCGCGCTCGTCACCCATCACGCCGCCGGCGTCAAACCGGCCGCCCTGGAGCCCGTGCTGACCGAGCTTCCTGCCCTGGTGGACGAGAGCGACATGCACGTGTCACAGGTGGGGAGGAGGAAAGAGGAGAGAGGAGAGAGGAGAGAGGAGAGGAGAGGAGAGGAGAGAGGAGAGGAGTGTTGACTTGATCTGAGGGTCAGAAAGATAAGAAGAATACTTTACTGGACAGTTTACATGAGCACACTGGAGTTCGTCCTGCCTTATATTCCTCCTAGATACACACACATGGTCCTCTACATCAGTGGTTCTCAACGTGGAGTCCGGGGACCACCAGGGGTCCTTGAGGGCATTCCAGGGGGTCCCCAGCAAATTGATGAATTGTTAAACTTCATTATTTTGATCATAGTTTCTCTGTTATCTCTCTACCTACAGTACATATAGTCATGGAATTCTGGACAAAATCATATCTGACAATAAAAATATTCTCAGATTTGGGTCAGAGAGACAAAATCTCATCAAATGGGGGTCCGTGGCCCTAATGTGGACTAAATTAGTTAGTTAGTTAGTTAGTTACTTTTATTTATATAGCACTTTTCAAAACAGCAGTCACACAGTGCTTCACAGAATGAAAACAGCAAGTAAAAATACAATTTATAAACAGAAACAAACACTCAACAATAAAAGCAATATAAACAACAAAACAAAATTAAAAGACAAATAAAACCAATAGGAATTGCAAAGCAACAAACTTATAAAAAACGCCAGCCTATACAAGTGGGTTTTTAAAAGTTTTTTAAAATGTGGTATCGACTCAGCTGACCTGACAGTGAGGGGGAGGCGATTCCATAGTGTTGGAGCTAAAACGGTAAAAGCACAGTCCCCCTTTGTTATGAGCCTGGACGGTGGGACACTTAAGAGCAGTTGGTCAGAAGATCTGAGTAATCTTGGTGCTGAGTATTGGGTTATAAGTTCAGAAATATAAGAGGGTGCATGGGGTCCATGATATGAAAAAGGTTGAGAACCACTGCTCTACATATACTTTATGTATTTTGTCCAAGAGGTAAAGAGAGCAGGGTCGCTTGTAAAATAATTTGGGTTTGCTCAAGGGAACTTCAGCAGAGTTTGCAGATGATGTAGATGTAATATCAGCTATCTTTCAGTTGGTAGTTCACATGCAGCAAAAAACGTTTTAAATTAACACTTTTCAAGATAAATTTAACTTTTACTACACAAACACATACACACACACACACAAAACATGACACCAAAGATGATTGGTGAACAAATGACGATCATCTCTTTTGTTTGGTGTTTTAGGTAATCTGATGTTCATGCAATTTAGATGTGAAAAAGTAGTCAGACCCTTAGTTTAAGGGGATAATTGGGGCTATTAAGCAATATGTATGTGCCCATTCTTTGAAAAACAACTGAATGATATCACTACATCCAAAATATTTTTTTTCCAGGTAGGCATAATCTTGCTGACCTTTGAGATAGCATCAGTAGTCCTATAACATAAAATGTGATATATCCAAATTATCATATCATATCTGTAATATTTTGCCTGTTTTTAGGTGTCCATCACCTTGCTGACCTGCATGGCCAAAGTCTGCCCCTCCTCTCTGGCTAAGATCGGCTCCTCCGTGCTGCCGGGGGTGTTCAGACTGGTCCACTCTCCGCTGCTGCAGGGCGGCGCGCTGGCAGCCATACTGGAGTTCCTACAGGCGCTGGTGCTGTCCAAAACCAGTAACCTGGGATACAGGTGAGGAGGTGTGTGTGTGTGTGTGTGTGTGTGTGGAGGGTGGGGGGGGGCTGTGTGTTGGCTCTGTTAGGGCCAAATGTCCCCACAATAGAATAATAAGTATAGAAAACCTGCAAAAGTGTTTCTGGACATTGCTAGGGAAACTGTTAAGGGTTAGGTATTCCAGTAGTGTCTGTGTGTGTCAAGTCAAGTCAAGTCAAGTGTAGTTGACCAAAGTGCTGTACAGTGCAAAGATGCCAGACAGTGGGCACACAATGAAAGAAACAAAACATATCAAATTCAATGAATAAGAGTACACAGAAATAAAAAAAACAGGGCAACAACAGGTGTATATACACACACACACACACACACACAGTCTTACTTATGTCACTTTTGGGGTATTTACATAGAGTTACATTTATTTCCTGGAGACTTACCCTAACCATAACCATAACCACTACTTGCCTAACCCTAACCCTAACCCTAACCTTAACCACTGACCCAAGAATCATCTTTTTATCAATTGGGGACACGGCTTTTGTCCCCAATTGCACAAGCCGTCCCCAATCAACTGGTCTTAAGTCTGGTTTGTGTCCCTGAAAGTGACTTAAGTCATACCCACACACACACACACACACACACAAACACACACACCTCTACCCACAGAGCAGTTAGGAGGATTCAAACACTAAGGAGTAGAAATTAGTTTTTAACCTGGATTTAAAAGTGTTGATGGAGGGGGGCGGACCTGACTGAGTGGGGAAGGTTGTTCCATAATCTAGGGGCTGCAACTGCAAAGGCAGGACCTCCCTTGAGCTTCAGTCTAGACCAGTGGAACGACCAAGAGGTCTTGTTTAGATGACCTGAGGACCCTAGGGGGTCGCAGGGGTGCAGAGGAGCTCTGACAAATCAGCAGGTGCTAACCCATTAAGGGCTTTAAAAACAAACTGTCGAATTTTAAAATTGATCCTGAAGTGTATGGGGAGCCAGTGAAGAGAGGCCAGCACAGGGGTGATGTGGTCCCTCTTCCTGGAGCCAGTCAGAAGCCTGGCAGCAGCATTTTGGACTAGCTGTAAGTGTGACATGGAAGATTGACGAATACCAAAATATAAGGAGTTACAGTAATCCAGTTGAGATGAAATAAAAGCATGGATGACTGTTTCAAAATCACAGAATGAGACAAATTGTTTGATTTTGTAGTAGTGTGTGTGTATGTGTGTATGTGTGTATGTGTGTATGTGTTTGTGTGTGTGTGTGTATGTGTGTATGTGTGTATGTGTTTGTGTGTGTGTGTGTGTGTGTTTTCGGGGTTGACCCTTATGGCTTTTTGAAGGCCGACACAATACCGATATTTTTAGTTTGAAGCTGCTGGTTACCAAAATTTTGTGCTGATATTCAAGATGATTCAAGATGCTCTGAAAAAAAAAGAAAATAGAGGTGTTACTCCCAAGTGCCTCATAAAAGGCCAGTAAATATTTATTATAAATATACAGGCAAGCCGATATATTGGTCTGAGCCCAGTGTGTTTGTCCTCCTACTAATCAGAAGAAGAAACGTTACCCTGAAACCTCTGAAACATCTGAACTGTTTTCACATCTCTTTCTTTTACTCTCTGTCTCTTCTACCCCATTTCATTCTCCCCCTACTTCCTGCTCTCTGTCCTTCTCCCTCGTCCCCCTCTCCCTCCTCTCTCCCTTGTCCTTGCCCCCCCTCTCTCTCTCCAGTCAGCTGTTGAAGTCTCTCACCGGCCGTTCCACAGCTCCCCCCCCGCTCCAGACGGCCCCTCCCTTCACAGACAGTCCTTCCACTCTGTCGCTCGCTGTGTGGCTGCGCTGTCCTCCGCCTGTCCCAAAGAGACACCAGGCATGGTGTCCGGACTCATACAGGAGGTGAGGGGGGGGGGGGGGGGGGGGGAGAGGGAGAGAGAGGGAGGGAGAGAGAGAGAGAGAGGGAGAGAGAGGGAGGGAGAGAGAGAGAGAGAGAGAGCTACAACATTACTGTACTGTGCTCTTCTCTATTCTGTTCTCTATTTTGCTGTATCTACTCCTACTACTATAATGTGCTCTATTCTATTCTATTCTATTCTATTCTAATTCTTTCCTATTCTTTACAATTTATTATATTCAATTATATTCAATGTATTGTACTTCACTTAATTCTATTCCATGCTAATTAATTCTAATTTATTCCAATCTATTGTATTCCAATTAATTCTAATTTGTTCTATTCTGTTCCACTTCATTCTATGTGATTGTATTTGATTCTATTCTACTTAATACTATTCCATTCCAATTCATTCTAATTTATTCTATTCTATTCCACTTTATTCTATTCTATTCTCTCATTCCTCCTTCCCCTCCCCCCTCTTCTCCTCTCCCTCTCCTCTCCTCTCTTCTCCTCTCCTCTCCCCTCCCCTCCCTCTCCTCTCCTCTCCTCTCCTCTCCTCTCCTCTCCTCTCCCCTCCCCTCTCCTCTCCTCTCCTCTCCTCTCCTCCTCTCTCATCTCCTCTCCTCTCCTCCTCATCTCTCCCCTCCTCTCCCCTCCCCTCCCCCCTCTTCTCCTCTCCTCTCCTCTCCTCTCCTCTCCTCTCCTCTCATCTCCTCTCCTCTCCTCTCCTCTCCCCTCCCCTCTCCTCTCCTCTCCTCCTCTCTCATCTCCTCTCCTCTCCTCCTCATCTCTCTCTCTCTCCTCTCCTCTCCTCTCCTCTCCTCCAGGTGAAGAGTCCTGGTTCTCCAGAGTCGGCTCGTGTCTTGGCTCTGTTGTGTTTGGGGGAGGTGGGGAGGAGCGGCAGCCTGGGAGGCAGTAAGGAGGTGCAGGGAGTCATCCTGGAGGCTTTCTCCTCCACCAGCGAAGAGGTGAGACTTGAGTGTGATGGTGTCTGCTACACATTAGGCAGCTGTAAATGACATCATACGTTTGTGTCAGAAGCCTTCCAGGTTTAACACTTCTTAACTGCAACATAAGACCATATACCTCAAGCAAGGATGTTTATTGCTTATTATTAAATTATTTATTATTAAAATATGAAATAATTTACTTATTATTAAAGTGTGTATTTTTGTGTAAGAGAGGGAGAGAGAGAGAGAGAGAGAGTGGGACAGACAGACAAAGAGAGAGAGGGAGAGCAAAAGAAAGAGCTACAACATTACTGTACTGTGCTCTTCTCTATTCTGTTCTCTATTTTGCTGTATCTGCTCTACTATAATGTGCTCTATTCTATTCTATTCTATTCTATTCTAATTCTTTCCTATTCTTTACAATTTATTATATTCAGTTATATTCAAAGTATTGTACTTAACTTAATTCTATTCCATTCCAATTAATTAATTTTATAATTTATTTATTAATTTATTCCAATCTATTGTATTCCAATTAATTCTAATTTGTTCTATTCTGTTCTACTTAATTCTATGCGATTGTATTGCAATGTTTGATACTGTTGTAAAAATTTAAATCTTGTATAAAAGCAATAACATACTTGAGGTTGAGCTATATCGCGATTATTGGCACTGGTGTGCTGTCTTAAATCTGCACACTTGTGTAAGTTAAGTGCTATATGTGTTGGTGTATATTAAGTATGTCATAGCTTAAGTAAATTATCTGGACTAAATATAATTCCACCTATGTTTTTCATTCTCTTAAAGCCATTTTGATCTAAAGGCTTCCGCTTAAATGCTTGAAATGTGTTTCTTAGACAAATATAAATAGTGAAGGTGATCCTATGTATGAATTTCTTTCCAAAGCCTTTTTGCCTTTCCATCAAGGCAAATGGCCGCTACTTTAAAGAATCTAAAATATAAAATAATTTTGATTTGTTTAACACTCTTTTGGTCACTGCATAGTTCCATTTGTGTTATTTCATAGTTTTGATGTCTTTACTGTTATTCTAAAATGTGGAAAATAGTAAAAATAAAGACAAATCTGTGTGTCCAAAATCTTGACTGGTAGTATCAAATGAAAGATGAATGAACTTTGTTCGCTCCCTCAACAACTACAGTTGAAGTGCCATTGAGCCAAGGCACTTAACCTCTAATTGTTCCAATGGAGTCCACTTGATTGACTGCTTGCCTTTTCTATAACAGCTAATATGTGTTTTCAGGTGAAGACGGCTGCCTCCTGTGCTTTAGGCAGTATGGCAGTAGGCAGCCTGAACGACTACCTGCCCTTCCTGCTGAAGGAGATCTCCTCCCAGCCGAGGAGACAGTACCTGCTCCTGCACTCCCTCAAAGAGGTCATCAGGTGTGTGAACGTGTGTGTGTGTGTGTGTGTGAGTGTGAGTGTGTGGTTTTCTTTCTCCTCTTTTCATGTCTCCTCTCTTCCTTCCTTCCTTCCTTATCCAGTGTTTCCTCCCTTTCTCTCCTCACCTCTTTTTAAATGAATCTTTAATTAAAGCTGCAGCAGGCAACTTTGCACGTTGGCGGCCCCTAGAGATAACTGTTGGACTTTTTTGAAAGATTTGAAGGACTTGAAGTGCTCTTCGAATTTACAGCATTTCAATTGTGATTTAGGCTGGTAAAATGAGTGGATTTTTACATAAAAAACTTGCCTACTGCAGCTTTAACCAGAAACTTTTAAAACTAGAAGGGCACTTGGAGAGCGCAGACCTCCGCCAAGGTTCGTGCTATTATTGCTTGTTCGTGAGTCGGATCCGGATCCGCTCTAAAATTTAATGGGTTCTTCCTTGGCCCATGCTACACCCTTTCACGAAGTTTCATGAAAATCGGGCCAGTAGTTTTCCCGTAATCCTGCTAACAGGCAAAAAAACAGACAAACAAACAAACGGCACCGAAAACATACATACAACAATGAATTCTCCTCTCTTCTCCTATTCTCCATCCTCTCCATCCTTCATACATGTTTTCCCTCTCCCTCCCCTTCTCTCTCTCTCTTTCTCTCTCTCTCTCTCCAGTGCCTGTCCAGCCTCTAGTCTCTCGCCCCATGTGGAGTCTGTCTGGGCCTTGCTGTTTCAAAACTGCCAGTGTCAGGAGGAAGGGACCAGGAACCTGGTGGCTGAGTGTCTGGGAAAACTGACCTTAGTCAACCCTGCACAGCTACTGCCCAGGCTGAAACAGCAACTTAAAACCGGTAGAGTGTGTGTGTGTGTGTGTGTGTGTGTGTGTGTGGGTATGACTTAAGTCACTTTCAGGGACACACACCAGACTTAAGACCAGTTGATTGGGGACGGCTTGTGCAATTGGGGACAAAAGCTGTGTCCCCAATTGGTAAAAAGCTGATTTTTGGGTCAGTGATTAAGGTTAGGGTTATGTTAAGGTTAGGGTTATGTTAAGGTTAAGGTTAAGGTTAGGGTTAGGTTAAGGTTAGGGTTATGTTAAGGTTAGGATTAGGTTAAGGTTTGGGTTATGTTATGGTTAGGGTTAGGTTAGGGTTAAGGTTAAGGTTAAGGTTAAGGTTAAGGTTAAGGTTAAGGTTAGGTTAAAGTTAAGGTTAAGGTTAGGTTAAGGTTAGGGTTAGGGTTAGGTTTAGGCAAGTAGTGGTTATGGTTATGGTTAGGGTAAGTCTCCAGGAAATGAATGTAAGTCTATGTAAATACCCCAAAAGTGAAATACCGTAAGTAAGACTGTGTGTGTGTGTGTGTGTGTGTGATAGGATGTGATTTCCATTCTCTGTGCCAGAAAATGTCACCTTAACTTAAATATGCTCTAGACAAGCTTTTATGTAAAGAATAATTTAGAATAATTTCACGTTAACTGTGAAATATTTTTAAGCTTTTAACGAACTCCTCCTGTCTCGTCCCGCCGCAGGTTCTCCTCTGGCCCGCAGCACAGTGGTGACAGCTGTCAAGTTCACTATTGTGGACCAGCCTGCTCCCATAGACTCACTGCTGAAAGACTGCATCGGTAGGACACACACACACACACACACACACACACACAAACACACACACACATACAGGCACAAAGACAACGCACACACACAAACTCAAGTCTACAGCTCTGATGTCATCTCTGCGCGCCAGGTGACTTCCTGAAGACGCTGCAGGACGACGACATCAACGTGCGCCGCGTCGCCTTGGTGATGTTCAACTCGGCAGCCCATAATAAGCCGTCCCTGATCCGTGGTCTCCTAGCAACGGTGCTGCCTCACCTCTACAAGGAGACGCAGATCAGGAAGGACCTCATCAGAGAGGTGCGTTGATTGGTCGGAATACTGAATGTTTTTAGTTCTGATTGGTTGATTCACATTCAGGTTTCTGCAGCAGGACCAAACGAGGCCTGGATGAGCTTATGCTTTATTTATCCATCTGAATTTTTCATAAAACCTTTATGACTGTGTCCAAGTTGTTACCAGGAGAGATGATTTGTCGGTTAGCCTTCAGTTTCAGATGTCCAGTAAGCTATCCAGCAGATATCCTGAATTAGTACTGCAGCAGCAACTGCACACTATTGTATTAATAGTACAGTTGTATTAGGGTAGTGTAATCCAACCAGGGTTAGACGGTTATATCTGCAAACCTTTTAATGAAAAATATATTTATTTTGAGGGTGTGGGGGGTTGATAGATCATAAGTAATAATACAAAAATGACTAAAAATAGGCTTTTTAACAAAAATCTTCAGGTTTTTTTTCTTCTTTTTGACTTGATTTGTTTGCATCCCTGAGAATACAGTTCTATGGGAAACACTCAATAGTTTTTGGATTTTTTTAGGCATGAAAATAGTCAAATTTGAATATATTGAACATCTGCACAAAATATCACTATCGTCAATTGATTCCAAAACTATCGGTATCTGTATCAAAAACCAATATTGGTTGAACCTTAAACCTAATTAACCGATTTGGATCAGAGGGTTTCCACAAAACTCTTTCAAATTATGCCTTGCCAGACTGTTCCTTTCATCTTTTGATGTCTGAAAACATCTACATCAGCATATCTCTGTGCACATTGACATATCTGTGTGTGTGTGTGTGTGTGTGTGTGTGTGTGTGTGTGTGTGTGTGTGTTGCAGGTGGAGATGGGTCCGTTCAAACACACAGTGGACGACGGTTTGGACGTGCGTAAAGCGGCGTTCGAGTGTATGTACACGCTGCTGGACAGCTGTCTGGACGGGCTGGACGTCCTGCTGTTCCTGGACCATGTAGAGGAGGGGCTGAAAGACCACTATGATATCAGGGTGGGTGGGAAACACACACACACACACACACACACACTCACACATTGATGCACATAGCACTTATACACACACAGCATTTCACATTGTTTTATCTTCTCGCCTCTACTCCTGTTTTTGCCTCCGATCTTCCACTTATTTTCTCTGCTTTCTCCCCTCTTTTCGCCCTTTCATGCTTGTGTGTGTGTGTGTGTGTGTGTGTGTGTGTATGTGTGTGTGTGTGTGTGTGTGTGTGTGTATATATGTAGATGCTGACCTTCCTGATGCTAGCCAGACTGGCTTCTCTGTGTCCTGGTGCTGTTCTCCAAAGACTGGACAGACTGGTGGAGCCGCTTAAAGCTACCTGCACTACCAAGGTACTACACGCACACACACACACACACACACACACGCACACTCAGATACACACAGACACACACACACACACACACAGACACACGCACACCCAGATACACACATGCATAGAGACAAGCACTGACAGACATACATTTTATTCATTCTAGACCATGTAGAGGCAGGGCTTAAAAATCACTGTGATATCAGGTATTAGGATAGGACAAGCACACACACACACACACACACACACACACACACACACACACACACACACACACACAAATGCACACACACAAAAGACAAACTCACATTCACAGACAGCTAAAAGCTACCTGCGCTGCACACAAACATACATACACACACACGCACACCCACACACACAATTGGTTCACACACAGAAACACACACATATGCACGTACACACACACACACACACACAATGTCTTACGATCCAATAATACATATATAATACATATAATAATACATAGAAATTAAACTCCATAATCAATTCTTAATAATAAATACAGTATCATAGTGTTTTTTTGCCCTCAAATTGTATGATTCATATGGATTTTAGGAGTACAGTGGGAATGAGCATGACTCTCTTCACTAAACTGAACTGAACCCCCCCCTCCCCCTACACACCCCCCCCCCCCCACCACACCCCACCCGCCCCCCCCACCCGCAGGTGAAGGCCGGCTCGGTGAAGCAGGAGTTCGAGAAGCAGGAGGAGCTGCGGCGCTCGGCCATGCGCGCCGTCGCCGCCCTGCTGGCCGTGCCCGAGGTGGAGAGGAGCCCCAGCATGGCCGACTTCGCCAACCAGATCAGAACCAACGCGGACATGGCCTCCATCTACCAGAGCGTCCAGGGAGGGGAGGGGGGGGGCTTGGGGCCCGCCGAGAGCATGGACACCAGCTAGACTTGCTTTTTCTTGTTTTCTTTTTTTATAGACTGAGTTTAAGCACAGTAGATAGAAGCATTCAGGGTGTTTTTATGATGACACAGTGCAGTTAAAAATTGTGATGCAATTACAGCTACATTTGGATAACAGTACATTTTTCAGCAGATAAACTTTAAACCGTAACCTTAGAATGCAGTCCTTAAAGCAGTGGTTCTCAAAGTGGGGTCCGTGGGGTCCCCAGGGGTCCTTGAGGGGGTTCCAGGGGGTCCCCAGCAAAAAGGGGAATAATTTATTTTCACTATAATTCCATCCAGAAGTAACACAATGACAGAATGCATGACTATTTTGGTCATGGGTTTCATACACTTTCTGTAATAAAACATCTAAAAGCAAAAATCTTATCAGATGGGGGTCCGTGGGACAAAATCTTATCAAATGGTGGTTCGTGGTCTAATTTGTGTCAGTTTAGGGGTCCTTGACATGAAAAAGTTTGAGAAGCACTGCCTTAAAGAGTAACTAAACCCCAAACTCACATCTGTGGAAAACCTGACAAATCTGTGGAAAACCTAACAAATCTGTGTCAAAAGCATGCTGCCGAATTGGACATCTGCTATTGGCTGATCTTTGGTGCCAGGTGATGTCACCACCTGTTGTACTAAGGTGACATCACCTGGCACCAAAGATCAGCCAATAGCAGATGGCCACTTCGGGAGCATGCTTTTTACCTTTAGATGTCAGGAACTTGCAACAGAAGTACATTGTGGAACTAGTTTGTCATAAAATAGAATGTTATTTTGCTTCTCAGGGCAACAACACTAACAGAAATAATGTTATCTGCCTTTTTTTATCTGAGTTTTCAGGTTTTACTGGTCAGCCTAGTTTCAGATCCTTGTCATTGACACCAATTTGTAATATCGATCTCAGGCTGGAGTTTCAAGACTGCCTCCATCTCAATTTGGAAACTAAAATCAAGGTGAAATTGAAATTTAACATTTTTAAGAAGAGCCTTGTGAGCCTTGATTTGAGTTGTAGCACTGGAATTAACATATTTTCATTGGTACATTTTTCCATCATATCTTTATTGAAAAACCTTTAAATATATATATTTTTTTTAGGAATCGTGGAGCTAGTTCAGTTTCCTGTTAATGTTGGTTTTTTTTAGACATAAAATCACTTGGATAACAATGCTTATCATGCAGCATCGAAATCAAAAAGAAGACGAGGTTGGAGGATGATACATCACAGGATTACTGCCTCACACTACAGCCAATATGTAATAGAGAAAAAAATACTCAAACAGAAATGTGCCTTTTGCAGTGGTTCAGAAATAAACATTCACAAAGCAGTGGCATTCAGTGCTTTTTTAATATTATATTGTTGATAAAAAAGGATACTTTGGAAGGAATAAACTATGACAAAGGTACAAATAATTTCTACCTTTGTCATAGATATATTACGTTTTTTTTTACTCAACACGTGTTGAGTATAAAAAAAACGTAACATCTTTTTTTACTCAACACATAAATGTATTGAGTAAAACATATCTTGTAACAAATACACATCTTAAACATATTGCATAAATGAAACAGTACACCCAATATCTCAGCATCAGGGGTCCAGACGCCCGGCCTTGATGGAGCAGGAAAACATTATGGTGCCAGACTCAACACACACTAATGCAAATCAGATGCTGGTAAAAGTGCAAATTAGTGAGGTAATCAATATAGTTATTATTCTTGAAATGTATCTATAATGTATAAATGTAATTCGATTTGAGGTTTTATGTTAAAGAGGCGTTAAGTAAGTTATTGACTTTTATTGACTTATTGACCAAGTGTCTGGCACAGCTTACTATGGACTATAATTGGCATAAATAAACTCACATTTTACACATTTTAGATAGGAGTAAGCTAGAGATTCAGCTAATAGAGCAGAGATTCAGCTAATATATCACCATACTCAATACAGGAATAACAATACTGTTTATCATTTGGTTTTTTGGAGAACGAAATGTCTTGAGAGTACGGGCCGGAAAGTGAGTTTTTGAAAGCCAGAAGTCTCAGCTGCTGGTGAAGCAATCGTTCAGTCATCGGTATTGATCAACAGCCCGATCAACCCCTGATATATTAGTCATTTTGTGCTATGGGGCAGTGAAAATCTTACTTATTGCACCTTTAAATCGTCTCAATTAAATGAACTAATGGTTCATAATCAGGCAGTACACTGATATCACTTGTGCACCACCAGCATGGACCAACCCAGCTGAGCCAGAATTGATTCTCATATCAATATATTACTTCTGATAGGCAGAGCCGATAATCTACAGAACAACGGCTGCAAAAATGCTGAATTGTAGCTGGCTTCAAGTATGCTGGACACAGATCTGTGCTAATATGCACAGATCTGTTTCTGTGCATATTAGTGCAAAACCTCTGTGTCTCAAACAAAGTGCATAATCTTGTGAATACAGCTCAGAATTGTTCACAATGAAGTCCAACAAGATGCAACATCTCTGATTTTTTGTTTAACTCCTCAAGTCTGAGCTGGTTTTGAATTAGAAAAATCCCATCAAAAATGAAAACAGCACGGCCATTGAAATCTCAGCCATAAGACAAGGCTCGGTTCAGGTTCAGAAATGGATGAGGTCAATCTTTGCTCAGAGTTTCTGCGGCATGTTGACGGTCGAATAGAGAGGATCCTCACAAGGTCCGGATGGGTGATTGACAGTGGAGTAGGCAGGGTTTTGGTTGGTCCTCACAACAGCATATTCACAGGCAGGGGAGCTGGCTTTGTGAGTCGGCGTGCCGTTTGGTAGGATGACGGTGGAGTAGAGGGGAAAGGCAGAGGGGTTTGTGGGAAAGCCGGCCTTGACGTAAATCGAAGGAAGCGCAGTTCCTGAGTCTGGCTTTTGGGGGCGCTCCTGTATCTCGTCATAGACATGAAGGCCCTGCAGGGAAGAAGGAAAGATACAGTGTGAATAGTGTGTAGTGCAAAGGACATATACAATCCAAACAGTAGGCATTATCCATACGAATCCTACTGTATACTGTAGTATGCAGTACAGTAAAATAAAACCTGACTTGATATTTGATGGACGTTTTAACCCAAAGTATCAGTGTGCAAACATTTTAGCATGGAATTAAACCCATAAACCTGACAATATCAACGCACCAAGTGACAATCTTAATATTTTATATGCAAATTATACTGTAACCCAAACACTGGGGCATCTAACATCATGTGGGTTTGACTGGTTAATCTAACTATTGCTCAATTCATTCAGCACTATGAACACAAATACACAATGTGTAGAGAAAATGACACATTAGTTCTTGGACTGTACAATTTACATATACTGTATATGTTGAACATATATGGGCTGCACATATATCACTATATATCCAGAGGGGGTATATATGTTTGGTTCATATATGACTATATATGTAACATATATGACAACATTTCACTGGTATAGGGGCATATATGTTCATATATTAGACTTCCGTATGGAAAAACAAACATACACTAACCTCTCTGTTCCCAACAGCTGTATTTTTTGAAGGCACAAATCCTGGGAAGCAAAACACATGAGAGTGAGAGTGAGAGAGGGAAGGGAACCAAAGAAATGCAGCAAAATGGAGGAAAGAGAGTAGATTAATTTAATTAATCTTTCATCAAATTATAATACAGCTGCATCTCTCGCTAACCCAGTGGTTCTCAGCCTGGGGGTCTGGACCCCCCAGAGGGTCACAAAATAATTTTGAGGGGTTGAAAGATGATTTATGGGATAGGAAAAATACACAGATCTACTATACACATTTATCATCATGTCTATTTCTGATTTTTATCTAATTCTTGTTTTTTTTTTGCTGACTTGGTCACACCTAACTTGCAGGAAATGCAGAAATGAAAAATACTACTCAACTGTAAACTTATTTTTACTTTTTTGGGCTTTTTTCTGAATCACTCCTCCCAGCCTGCCCACTCCCAGACAAAAAGAGAGTATGACAAAAGAAATGTGTGTGTGTTTTTGTGTGTATGCATGCATGTGTGTGAGCTGGCGGATTTCATGTTGGTCAAACCGATGATGAAATCTCTTACGTTTGCAGACCAGGACCAGAGAAAGCAGAAGCAGCAGCAGCACCGCCACACAGACAGCCACAATAATGATCATAGTTCTCTGGGAGTTGTCTGCAAGATGAAACCACACAACACAAGGACATCCAGCATCATTAAAACCACCATCAACACACCCACAACTGTCTGTGTCATGGCATTTATTTGCCATGACACAGACCTGAACAGTTTGTTCAGGTTAACTGAGCTGACTCTTCTAAAGCTACAGCTCAGAGTGTTTTGGAGTAGAGACTAGGGCTAAAGACAAGACAGTTTACCGTGTCACAGTAACCAAATCCACCTTATCACACTATTCACTTTAACTTATAACAGTGCTGAATGCAAGGCTCCTCCACCACTTAGTACTTTCATTAAGCAGAAAACATCAAACAACAGATCTACAAGATCTGCTCTGAGAGGGGATTGTGTAATCCCTTTCCGGTCCAGCTCCTTCAGCCAATCATGCTTTTCTGTAATTGTAATTTTCTCAATTGTGGAACACGCTACCAACTGAACCAAGAAACTGTACCACCTACCACACCTTCACACAAAGTCTCAAGGCCTGGCTTTTGAAGTCAGACATGTGAACATTTCTAATCCACATAGTACATTGCTCATTTTATGATTATCATTGTTATTATTGGCTAACCTGCTGCTAACTTGTCCCATGTCTTTCGCCCGTTGCCAGGCGGCCAGCTTTGCATGGCTTAGGTATGTATGGAATATCTACTAGTATTTTATAAACAATTTGGTAACACTTTCATAAGATCTAAATAATGATTGCTGTATTTCATTTATGTTTACTGGTTATTGCTGCTCTGCATCTCTGCGTGTGTCATAAGTTGGTTGTGGTCAGTATCGCTTGGCTGTGTGTTGTTGCTTCATGTTGTTTGCATGGCTATATGTGCCAAAATGGTGTTTGTTGTTGCTGTATTGTTGTGCTGATGTCTTGCTGTTTCCTGTTGCTTTGTATGGCTTGTGTTCTGCCTTGAGAGTTCTTGTTTTGTTGCTGTCTCTGTGGCATCTTGTTGTCTTTGTTCTGTAAAGTTTTATCACTTTATAGGTTTTAAAACATCTCGCCATAAGGACTACAGCTGAAAATTAGCCAGCTGGCTAACACTGGCACATTCACAGAAATGTTGATTAATGTGTGTTGTCCTTATAAATAAATAAACAAACAAAAAAACAAAAACAAATGGTCTACTGCCACACCACAAGAATGTTTTTCAGGTATCACTCTTTCTGTAAACTGGTTGTTACACATTTAGACATTATTTGCACACAACCAATTCTCCCATGGACCTCCATGATGGCACCAGATGTGTATTTCTTGCAGATTTGGGACAAAACTGCAAAGCCTCTATTGGGGAACACATCACAAAGTCATAGGACTGAATTTTCCTTGAGATCCCATAACTCAAAACTGGTAAAAAAAATAAATAATAATAATAATAATAATAAAATATAGGGAAAATGTCTACTTTTGCAAGATAGCAACCTTGAAATAAATTTCAGTGGCTGCAGTGGATTTATCTAGCAAACACACTTTCTTACCAGAACTGGAATATTGTTTGGTTGGAGACACTGGAGATGTAGCAGCTGGGACTGTGGTGGATGGTGATGAGGTTAGAGAGCGGGTTGTTGGTGTGGTTGGTGTAGTTGGCGTGGTTGGTGTGGTTGGTGTGGTTGGTGTAGTTGGTGTGGTTGGTGTAGTTGGTGTGGTTGGTGTAGTTGGTTTGGGTTGTGGGGCTGAAAGCAAACAGTCAAAACTGCATGTGAGTTGTGCACGTGGGTAACAATTAAAGTTCAATTCCAAAATAAGATAGCAACGGAGAAAACATATTTGGTAGAGAATTGACAGCGTAAATGTCAATTTAACAGCTAGTTAAAGTACAGTCTTAACTCCTTGGTTGACAAAATGAAAACACCTTCACATAGAATATCTTCTTCTTCTGGTTCTTTTTTTTAGTTTCTTCAACATAGGGTCTTGGCCCATAATATCTGATGTATGTGATAAATGTCACCATGGTTACAGATTACACACACACACACACACACACACACACACTCACACACAAATTCACACAATGGACCCAAGTTCTTCAATAACAATTTTTTCTCCTCCTCTTGCGATGTGCTAAGCTCCTTTTAAACGCAACACCTTCTTTCATCACTCACCAACATCCTCTTTCATGTTTTTGAAATTAAAATACAACAGGAGAGTTTCTTGCAGTGAGATTTAATACAAAAATATTAGGATCTATCTCTAGTATGGTTAATCTACATACACACCACTCTTTTCCTTCTATTTTATTATAGATTGGACTAAACTCTTTGATTTTATTTTTTATTAATTTCCCCAGTTCCCCAGTGACACAGCAGTGACACTGAGTGAATATGGGTGATTATGTTAAATATGTTTTTGACTATGGATTTTGAAAATAGCTCTGTGGTAAAGGGTTTTGACAGGACATGATGCAAACACAAACCCAGGATCACGTCACTGCAGCGCAGCAGGGAGAGCAGCAGTCAGAAGTGAAGACAGAAGTAAAGATAGCAACAACCCCAGATGTCATGTGTTCAGCGTGAGAGAGCGGGCAAAGCAGAACCAACCGGTGAAACCACAAGCTGGTTTTGTTTGCACAGGATTGGAAACAGGAATTTGCGGTAGCATACTTCAGAAGAATGAACATCTTCTTTCCATTATGACATATCCTCCATTTAAAAAAAACTGACACCTACTCTTATAAAATGGCTGATTGCCCACAATTAAAACTGATTATGGGACTTTTTTAATAACTAGCAACTGACTGAAGTCCTTGGTTGACATTTACACTGATAGCACACTGGATCTTCTGTATTTGAGTCTCACAATATTTGGTAAAATGAGCACAAACTCTGAAATGCAGATGAAGTGTTATGGACATTATTAATGTGAAGATTACATTCTACCATGAAAGGAACATGACAATAGCATGAATTGGACACTCCATTTTTGCATACTCCTACATAAAAAAGTTAGGTGATGATTAATTTGAGTCAAGTCAAACAGTTCGGTTAAGGTTAGGGTGAAGGTGTTGGTCATGGTTGATCAGTTGGGAATTGAACCTGGGTTGTGAATGTATTGTTTCTGACTTGATAATTTTGGAGGGTTTTAGCGCGCTTCAGTCGCTATATAATTACACACGATGTTATTTACTTCCATACATATGAAGGGTTTCATCCCTGCTGCTGTAAATATCCATCAGTCAGTAATTCAAAAACACAAATGATTCTCCCCTCAAAACACAACTATTTGGTAAGTGAAGTTCATAAGATGACTCATAACTTGGTAGTTTAATGTGTGGTGTTTACTAGACATTGACATCTGGATAGATCTTCTCCCTTAAAGGTGTACTTCTCTCCCCGAGCATTTGAATATTTACACCAGTATGTTATGTGTCATCCTGTCTGGCGTGTAACAATTTTTTAAAGGTTAAAATACCTGTAGATAGATAGATAGATAGATAGATAGATGTGCTAAGGGGGTTTTATGACCCTTAGGCCCTTCAAACCTGTTAAAACCCCTTTGTACACTTTCAAAACTACATGGCTGTCAATGAGAAATGTGTGTTTTCATATAACAACAACATTATACTGAATAAATAATTATGCAGGATGATTTGGTGCTGTTATCATAAAAGCTGATATATCTTTTCTTTTTTGGGAGTGAGATTTGGAGTGAGTTTTTAAAACCCTTTTGGGAGGTTTCTTTGTTTGGTTTCCTTTTTCACTTTTCATCATTTGCATGTACAGTAGGATTAGATCACTATATATCAGTGTGCTGATTTATAAGGCCAATAGTGGCTTTTTATTAAATATCAGATATTGGCCAATCACTGCTGATGGAGTTTGCTCCATGACCACAGCTACATAGAAACAGTCTGTAAAACCTGCAATTCGTTTTTATTTTCTTTGCACAATTTATTTATTATGTACCATTATCATATCATGTACCATTGAATAGGTGCAGTGAGTCATCCTGCGTTCAAGCTGCTAACCCTAAAAGAATTCAATCAGTTTCAGTGGAGAGTTTTAATGTCCTCTGTGGTCTAAATGGCTGGCTTTTCCACTCTGAGTAAAATGAAAATGGTCTTGTTTACAGATGTTGAATATAGTCACAAAGTGTCTTCAGTCTAAAAATATTATTATTGCTGCTGGCCTGCAACAACCCATACTAGTTGAGCCCTAATCATATGTTTGTGTAAATAAACTAATCTTAAAACCTAAATATTCGCATGTGTGTGTTACTCACCTTTAACTTGCAGGTTGACTCTTCTGAACATAGTACGGTAACTTTTTCCATCTGAGTCTTTCTTCACTCCACAGCCGTAGAGACCAGAGTCTTTATAGGTCAAGCTACTGATGGACAGGCTGAAGGCAGTGCTGTTGTCTGACTCTGGAGATAACATTTCCCCACAGATAGATCTACTGGTTTGTTTACAGAAAAACGTGACACTGGACTTAAATTTGTCTTTTGGATTACATGTGATGGTGGTTGTATCTCCAAAATGGGCAGTTTGATTGAATTGGTCTTGGCAGCCATCTTTTGCTGTAAATCCAAAAGAAAAGCAGAAAGAAGTAGTGTTAAGTATTGTAATCACATTGTAATACTGTGTTAACACATAATGAATATCTACCTAATATATAATGTGTACTTTATAGCAAAATGACTCATGACTTGACATATAGTTCAGAAAAGATGGATTATACTGGAGGTGGAATACTATGTGTAAAGGCTGCGAATAAATGTCAATGTATGATTTGTGAAAAATTTGTGAAAAATAACAACATAATTTGCTTGTATGATACTGAGTTAATGAATATATTTGTTATAAACAAACTATAATGTGATGTATGGATGTGTCCTGTAAACCTATGTGGGCTAGGCATGATGCTGATATAAAATCAATCTCTCATTGCACATTAAGAGGCTAAGTATTTTATTACTTAGAATGTGTTTTTTACATCCTTTACATCCTAAAAACAAAAAAACAAATAACATCTTCACTCTGTCACTGATGCAGCTAAGTAAGAGTGGATCATAAATGGACTTGGACTAAAAAGTGAATGTCTCTTACCTTTTTCTATCTCCAGTTCCACAGTGGTTAGTAGGTTCCCTCCTGATTTACACTTGTAGGTCCCTTCATCATGTTTTTCAAGGTCTTTGATGGCCACTATGAGGTTTTTCGCTTCAGTATCATGGAACAGAGAAAATCTGTCTTTGTTTTCCCACATATTGTTCTTCATAGTACTGACTATGGTTTTACAGTGATCTTTGTCTTCTTTACAAAATTGATTTATTCCAGCATTTTGTGGAGCTGTGCAGTTGAAAGTGACCCATCCTCCTGGGCATCCCTTCACTTCGAACTCTGAGTCATCACAGCCTGTCAGTCAGTCAAAGAGAAAAGACATGGATCTGAGTGCAGATTGTGATACTAAATCGTCCCAGAGCTGCTGCAAGGCTCTGAATTAGCACTCAATTAATGAAACATATTTCCTCTGTACCTATCAATGGATCATAGACTTTCTTTATCTATCAATGAATCACAGACTTTATGGATCTATCAATGAATCATGCACTTTATGGACCTATTAATTGATCATATGCTTTTTGGATCCATCAATGGATCACGTACTTTCTGACAGGCAGCAGACAGTATGAGGATGGGCCTCATCACTGTGGCGTTTCTGCACTGCACTTCCCAGAGATCACCTGTCAATCAAACAGTGTGGGCGGAGCTTGGATTTTTCTGTTGCTGCAGTTTGAGTTTCTCTTTTCTCTGTCTTTGTCCATGGTGGCTATCGCCGCTCACGCTAACTATACCCAGTTCTTCTTCTTCTATTTATTCCACACAAAACCTATATACAGTTCATGAAAGCTTTTACATTTGCTGTTCTTAACATTTCCAGCAGCAGCAGCAGCAGCGGTTTGTTTGGAATCAACAGAAGAAGGCCAATTTTTGTGGCCAACACAAAAAATTCTCGGCGCTGTACTATCACTGCTGTTTCTGAACTGTTAACAAACTACACCAAAAATGCAGTCTCCATGGTTATTCCATTATTAGCAGTTCTCACTTGTGACCACTTCCATCTTCACTGAAAACGCAGGCAGACGAGACTGCTTCTTTTTTGTCTGGGACTCATTGAGAGTGTCTCACATTCAGACCAGTATGTTTTTATCTGTGAGAGGCTCATCTGATTTAGGCAAACCAGTGTAACTCTTCTGTTCTCACCCTGTGCTTGTAGTAAAAGTTGCAAAAAATACATTTATTTCTGTGTGAAAATGTTGCAAATTATCACTTTAAGTTTTCATCTATGCTGGTTTGAGCTGTACTTTGCTGTGAGAGTGCTACACATAGCCTAGTGTATGCTATGTTAAACTAACACAAATGAATGTAGACCCAAACTAGACAAGGGGATGTGGATGAGGTAGGACAGTAATAATGATCAGATTAATTTCTGATATAAGTAATTGGGCTATAATAATCTTTTTTACCTGCCATCAAGGAGAGCATGAGTATGAGAAGGTTCCTCATCTTGTTGTCTTGGACGCTGAGATCTTCAGTCAGATTAGTGAACTCTGTTCCAGCTGGTTGCTTCAGTTCTCTCCAGTTGGTTGCTCTCTACTCTACTGTCTGCACAGCTGTATTTCCTGATTTTATGCATTAGATGATCTACAAACTAATCCCTCCCCCCTCTTTCTGTCTTTCTTTTTTCTTTCTTTCTTCTTTCAATCTCTCTCTTAATCATACCTCCTTCCTCTTTTTTACCTCGCTTCTGTATGCTGGGCATTAGGGCTGCAACTAACGATTATTTTCATTGTCGATTAATCTGTCGATTATTTTCTCGATTAATCGATTAGTTGTTTGGTCTATAAAATGTCAGAATATGGTGAAAAATGTTGATCAGTGTTTCCCAAAGCCCAAGATGACGTCCTCAAATGTCTTGTTTTGTCCACAACCCAAAGATATTCAGTTTACTGTCATAGAGGAGTAAAGAAACCAGAAAATATTCACATTTAAGAAGCTGGAATCAGAGAATTTTGACTTATTTTTCTTAAAAAATTACTCAAACCGATTAATCGATTATCAAAATAGTTGGCGATTAATTTAATAGTTGACAACCAATCGATTAATCGATTAATCGTTGCAGCTCTACTGGGCATCACACAGTAAAGAGGTAAGGATGAGAGAGAGAGAGAGAGAGAGCAAATTCCCCTTTTGGATAGGAAACACACTGACAGAAACACACTACAATTATAAATTTAAAGGTAAGAAACCCAGTATCTCCTCTTCACAAATGGATGCAGCCTCATTAGTATTTCCTCTTTCTCGCTGAAAATAGAATAAATTAATGATGACTAGGGGATAGGTTGTGTTTCTGCACAGCTTCTCACAGCAAACTGGGTGATTGAGGGGAATAAACTGATAGATGGAAACATCCGAAAGGGGAAATTGGGGAAATTTCTTCCAACAACTAGAGGGCAGCGTCTTTCTTCCTCTGGATGTGTGTGTGTGTGTGTGTGTGTGTGTGTGTGTATGTGTGTGAAGCGATGCTGTGCCAGGACTCGGTGTTACACTCAAACAACACCGCTTCATGTTTCATTCACTGTTCAAGGCATTGATAAATCAGTGAGGTGAAAGTAATAAAATAGAAGTTAATAATAATAATAATAATAATAATAATAAAAACAATAAATAAACAAAAGCTGAGGTAAATAGATCCAGGCATGGGGAGAACAACAAATGGAATAATATAACAGGCAAGACAACAGGGTTGGAAAATGAATGAACGTCAAAGGTTATTAAAGGAGATTTAAAAGATGATGCTGATGACGACTGTACTGATGACGACTGTTGATGAGCTGTTGAATATTACAGTGTCTCATCATCGCCCAGCAGAGCTATATAAAGCCAACAAGTCATGACACCCAGGCCCTCGTACTTTACCACCCACAGGACAAAACCACAGGAAGCCGCTTCAAATGGTGAACAGACATTTCTCATTTAGCTTCTAATCTCCTGTCAGGATCAGAGGAAGAATCTTGCATTTACAGTAATTAGATTAGATTAAGTAATCCACAATATTTTCATATAAATGTCTGTTTTACTACCCCTGACTGATATATCACAATAGTGATTCAACCTATATATCTGGGTAGTTAGCATGAGCAGTGATAGCCACCATGGCTGAACAGACAAAGAAAAGTCAAACTGCATCAACAGAGAATCCAAGCTCCGCCCACACTGTTTGATTGACAGGTGATCTCTGGGAAGTGCAGTGCAGAAACACCACAGCAATGAGGCCCATCCCCATACTGTCTGCTGCCTGTCAGAAAGTCCATGATCCATTGATAGATCCAGTGATCCACTGATCCATTGATCGCTGGTTCAAAAACGACCGGCTGGGAGAACATGGGCGGGGGGCAGTGGAGAATTGTACTGGACAGCAGAGTTGGGATCAATTCATGAATGAACTCATAATTTGAAAAAACCTACATGAATTTGAATTTCAGGTTGAAGTTAAATTAAATTCCATGTTGTTTTGTTTTTTCTTACCACATATCTGAGATTACACCTAGTGTTATATATTATCAATACTGAATATCATAAAATGTTAAAGGAACCTTCCAGCTGGTATCTGATGCAGAACATGTAACCATAATCCATACATTATGACTGAATGTTTTTGATTTGTTGAACTGCGTTTTATTTGATTCATAATGTTTAGCGAGTCGAGACAAACTCTCTTAGAAGTGGAATTTCATGGAATTTAATGGAACTCTATTCTGTTTACTGTCATTCCAATTCAATTCCAGTTCTGTTTCCTTACAGCTGGGTGACATTCACACTCACACTCCAATCCAGGAAGTGAATTGAAATTTGCCATGCAGTCTTAATTAAACTCATGAATGGCCCCGACCCTGATGGGACAGATCCTTGGTGCAAATGTGTGAATCTGAAGCAGGGTGTTGCTGGAAAAGCGCAAGCATGCTCAGCTGTCTTTCCCTGGATAAATACATGTTAATAATAATAATGATACAAAATCTGAGAAACCATTAAGGGAGCATCCTGCAGTGTGCGGCTAACAGAAAGCCCTCACATTGACCCCGACACACTCGATCAGATTGTGTTGATTGTGTTGAAACCCGCGAGTTAAAGCCGTCTTTCACAACTAATAACACAGATCATTTTTCCTGACAATCCTCTCTGGGTATCTTGGCAGTGTTGTATTGGGAGGGACACCCGCCTTATTTCACAAAACGCTAATGGTTTTTGGCCGATGCCGTGGGTTTGGAGCTTGATAACGAACGTCATCCGCTCCAAGTGAAACATGGAACAATGCTTGAGTGTGTGTTGATGGTTTATGAGTGTGTTTTGCGATCGGTGCGGCTGCCAGCCGATCTGGAAAGAAAACACAGATAAGATAGAGATTTTATACGGTTAGGGCTCTTTAGCTAGAACAGAGTACATGCGTACACAGGCAAGTGGATGCTTGGATTTACGCACACACACACACACACACACACACACACACGTACACACACACACACACACACACACGCACACACACACGCACAGCTGGTTGCTGTTTCTAAAGACTCTGGCTTTGATTTAATATTAAAGACCTGCTGGTGAGAATACTGTAACATTTGAAGAGACAACTCATTAAAAACGAAAGTCTCTACTAGTTTGCACTTAGTGAAAAGATGAGCAATAGTTTGTTTGGGGTTTGTTCAGTATTTTTTGTAGACTGTAGTCATTTTTGGTTTTAATGTTAAACTGGTATCTTTAACTTGAGTAAAGCAGTTTAATTCCAAAACAAGATAACCACAATTTGAAGAAAGTGACCTCCTACTCCTGAAACTAATTGATATTGCAAAATTAAAGCAAACCGTAGTATTTTTTGAAGGAGAGTTGGTCATTTAAATCCTAGGAGGACGTTGGACAGCAATAATCTGACTATTGGCCTTATTCTAAATAAGACTATATAAGAATATTCCTATTAAACTGTTTACATGTGTTGCTTATAGAACTATTCCATTCATGTTCCTGTTTACATGCTAAACTCTGATTAACAGAACAAAGGAGAATCACTGGAGTCACGGACTGCTTAAGACATTATCGAAGGTGCAAATCGACAAAATCCTGAGCATGGTGACAGTTTCAGCCTCACCCCAAAATTGTTGGGACTTCTTTTTTCTGCTGTCATTTATCTTTTTCCTCTGGAAACAAATTCGCAACTGCTGGAAGGCAGAGCGAGCGTCGTCAAGCGTTCAGATTGCCGCTTGAATCCTCCGTTAGAGTCCTAGTTGGATTAAGGTGTTTACAGTCTAAAATGCCCTTCGATAATCAGACTAAAATCAGAATACTCCACATGTTAAGGTAATCAGAAAATTCTGTTTACATGTCAATTTCTTATTCTGACTATTGTCTTAATCGAGTTCATATCAGATTAATGCTGTCCATGTAAACGTCGTCACTGACAGTCTGGATTCTCTTGATTTTAAAGACTTTGAAGGATGACTTTCAGGTGAAGAAGTATTTTTAAAAAAGGGATATATGGCTTATCTTCAAATAATATGCATCAAGCATTCGCCTTTTGCTTCTTCCGGTGCAAACCTGCATGACGGCAAAAGTGTTGAAACGGATGGTGCCATTTCCAAAATGTTCGCTATTGGACAGGTTCAAAAAAATTTAATGGTATCAAAAAAGTAGGCCATTATTTTCCTGGGCCTGGTGTGTTGGAGAGTGTAAGCACTTTACTGTGAGGGTTGATGGATGAGGGTTGATGTTACCCTGCAGTTAGGGGAGTTCCAGTCTGTTTACTTAGGGATTTAAAAGCCTGTCAGTGCCGCTGGCTACAGGACGACCTCCTGCAGATTCCACTGTGTAACTGTCAAACACATTTATCCCGCCCACTGCTCCAAACCCACCCACTGATTGGCCCACAACAAGAGCAATTACCTTCTAATTGGCTGATAATGTGACACATCCTTTCACAAAAGTAGTCCTTCGAGTTGATCCTTATCAAACCTGTATTTGATAAGCTCACTTTGTGGAAACCTTTTTACATGAATACAGTGATCCAGGTTTCTGTTTTCATTAATTCACTAACTGACGCTGTTAATCTTCATAGCCGCTCTTATCAGGTTTGAATTACTCTTGTGATACAGACAGAATGAAGAAGATAACACAATATAAACACAATCATCACTAATGGTGGGAAATCTTCCTCCGTTTATGCCACGCTTTTGAAATCTCTGAAAAGTTGAGGCCTTTTTGGAGATACAACAATATCCCTGTTTTTTTCTGGAGGTAATGATGTGTTTTTACTCCCTCTGTGAAAGCATTCCTGTCTCCTTTCCATTCCTTTGCCAGAAACACTTGATGAGGAGACTCGTTTACACACTACTGTTCATAAACTATAAGACGTTTTGATTAAATAAAACAGATTATCTCTTCAAGAAACACAGAAATTGTCTGACCTAAACCCCGCCATTAATTCTTTATTTCATATTTTAGCTAGAGCTGTATATGTAGGCTGGTATGTGTCGAAGAGCTTTTCAGCAAGTGCTTTAGTGCTTAAAGGACAAATCCCTCCTTAGATCCTCTCACACTGTTAGATTTCATCAATCTGTGATGTTCAGTACATTCCAGGAGTTATTTACTTTTTTGAGGTACCCACTTTCCCTCAACCTGTCTCCTGTTTCCTACGTTTCCCAGAATGCCTTTTGACAACCTCCAGAGAATGAGCCTGAACTTGTTGCTTTCAATCAAAGGTTGGGGTATATAGACATATAATTAGCTTGAAAGTGTGATTAATCAGCTCCGGGTTAAAGGTGTCTATGATCGCAGCTGCGCCCCTTAAATCCAAACCCAACCTGTCTCTCTGCTGCATTGCATTCTGGTCTCTCTCCTGCTCCTGTGGGTGGAGAAATTGGTCTCTCTCCTCTTCTATGATGGATTTCTCCCTGTATGATCGTTGAACGTCTCTCGGTGCAAAATGGCGGCTCTAGAAAGAAGACCTCGCTCTTTGATTCTGAGGGACTGACACCAAAACATGACGTTTACCGCTGATGTTTTACATCCTGAAACATTTTCTCATATCAAACTCCATTGTAGCTGCTGGACATATCTGGATGTGGCGTCATGTAGTCTACGTTTGACCAGTTATCCACGGGAATAATAAAAAATACCCCACCAAACTCCAAAGTGGCCCCAGAAATGCAAAGTACATCACCAATAGCTGTTTTCTAGCAGTGTTTTAGGGTGAACTTTCCCTTTAATGTCTTCCTTTAATGAGTGTTCAATAAGCATGTTGCCAGGCAACAAATATACAGTTAATTTCCAAAACACTATATATTCTCATCATTCAAGTACATCATTCAATATCTCTAAAATCAATGTCTGTAAAAGCATTGTTATTTTGTGAACCAAGGACCTAAACTACCTGCTATTCTTTAAAAATTATCATAATTTGTGATGATATAATGATAATGTCTCACTACACAGATAAACCGCAGCCAGTAAGCTGAGGTTTGGCTGCTGTTACTTCCCCAAAAGATTTCCTAGAAGTAATGACGCAATCACTGGAGCATAAAAAAGATCAAAACGCCTTCTAGTGTCACAACTCTTTAAGACAGAAGGCTCCGCTCCGAGCCAAATATCTGCAGTCGGCAGAATGAAGCGCTCAGCCGTTTAGAGTGCTGCTCAGTTCATCTTTGAGACGTTTCATGCGAAATGATAGATAATGTCTTTAATCTTTTTTAATCTTTTTCTTAAAGTCAGAAAACCTCAACAAACATGACTGATCGAACATAATAAAAGTCTAGGAAAAGCATTTGTAATCTTCAAGATAAATACATAACTTAGACAAACATTGGAACTGGGCTCGCTAGATAGAATTTACTCTAATGTCCTAATGCTCCCAGCCCATCTGATACTGTGAAACTCAACCTCAGAGTCAGTGATACAAAAAAACACCGGTACCCAATTTTGGTCAAAACTTTGCTGCGCTGGTTTAACCCAAAGGGCCATTCTGACACTTATATGGAAAACAATCTGTATAATCGTTCTATTCCAGCTTCAGCACTCTGCATGCGTCAATACATCTGTCCTGACTTTGCCCTTTGGTATTTTATACTGCAGAATATCAAACCATATCGCTTTTCCACAGCCTATAGGTTTCAGGACTCTTGAGTAAATGCTCCTTTGTTCCGTGTAAACCCAAACAACCGATTTCTGTCAGTGATATATCTCGTTTTTCACTTTCCAAGACACCAGTCAAACAACACAACGACCGACGCTGCGGGATTAATGCTTCTTCATTCTGTTTTAACCCAAAGGCCCATTCTGATTCTGTACCACACAAAATCACAATGTTAAACGACTCTATTTCTCTTTCTAATTCCAGTCTCTGAGTTTCCAAGGCTCACATTGGTGTAAATCGAACACAGTCTTTTTTTGTGAAATGAGCACAAACTCAAACACACAACTGATGATTACGTTCCTCTACCATGAAAGGATTATGTGACAATAACAGGAATAGTATACGATATTTTCACGTGTTTGTCACATGAAAAGGTTAGCTAACATTTAAGTCTAGGCAAGTAAAACAACTTTGATTAAGGTTGGGGTTATGGTTAGGCAAATAAAACAACTAAGACATCGTGCTGATGTCATGAAATTTCAGGATAGCGAAATTTTCACTTGTTTGTCATATGAAAAGGTTAGCGAATGGTTAGGTTTAGGCAAATAAAACAACTTTGGTTAAGGTTAGCACAAGGTTACAGTTAGGTTTAAGCAGCTAAAACTTTGGTTAAGGTTAGGCAACTGACACAATTTGGTTAAGGTTAAGGTTAAGGTTAAGGTTAAGGTTAAGGTTAAGGTATGGTTTTGGTCATGGTTTAATGAGAAAAACCTTTGTGAAAAATAAGTAGAAAACTTCTTCACAAGTTGGGACTTGAACCCAGGTTGTCAGTTGAAAGTAAATGTAAACACCCATAAACCCCCTTACTTCCACTATAAGACACTGTGCTAATTTCATGAAATTTGTCTTAAATCCTACAAATCTCATTGATTAAAGCTCAGAGTTATTTTAGAAAACAGAAAGGAGTGAGCATTTCACGGCTTGATCAGTAACCCTACGGTCGGCTATGGTGGTTTTAAACTTCGCTTAAAATGAACAGTTCATCTCCTCGCTTGGACCTGCTGCAGTTTTCATTCCTTCACATCCATCCATCCATCCATCCATCCATCCATCCATCCACCCACTCAGTCTCTACATGTGAGACTCTGTTTTTGTGAATGAGCGCAGGCCTCTCAGGTTGCGTCCCAGCGTGTGTTTTCGCAGGTGTTGAGAATTACAAAGTGTGAGGCGGGTCGTGACCTCGTCCTTCACGACAGGGACGCAGATCCTGGACCCGCTGAACACCTTATAGTGACTGTGTTTTCCAGTTTTCCAGTATTCCAGATAGTGGTATAGTGGGTATAGAAGTGCTGTTGCTGTGCTGACCCTTACCTTTGACCTCCCTGTGCAGTGAAAAGAGGATTTCCCTACAGAGATCTTTAAGGTATTCATTATATCGCAGCTATGATCCGATTCAGGATAAGCTGTTTTTGGCATTTTTATATCCCACCTACAAATATCCCTGTATAAATGAATAAGTGTATTCTGATTATTACCATATAAACAGAGTTTAATACTGTAATATGCTAACTTTGAATCACTTTGAAACACATTAAAATATCAATAAATGGGATATGATAATAACAATAATAATAACTTTATTTTGATAGCACCATTCACACAGAATGCAACTCAAAGTGCTTTACAAAAAATAAATGGATTCAAACAATTATGAGCAAAAGCACAATTTTCAAGCAAAATCCAAAATAAAGTAAAGGCAAGAGAGAATTTGTGTAGTAAAATGACATTTAAAAGAAAGACAGAAAGATAAAAAGGATAGTAAAATGACATTTAAAAGAAAGACAGAAAGATAAAAATAGGTAAGGATAATAATAAAAAAAATGGAAATATTCTTTTATCGAACCGCATTCCAGCAGAATGAACATTTTGGAACATGGGAACGTATATATTATACCCTACGTATCTACATAATTTCCACATTATTTAGTCTGTGTCTGTGTGTTCTTGCCTAAATCTCTCTGTTTCCTGGGCTTTTCGATGATGTTGGGGATGTTTTGGAGCAGCGATCAGGAAGAAAACAAGGAACAGTGAAGCTAAATGAACGGCAGACAAGACTCATTCGGAAACAAGGATGAACATGGCATTGTTTTCACATTGTAATCAGATTGGCTGTGTTCGCCCTCTGCTTCCTCAGCATCTGTGGAGGCTTTAGGGATACTGGTTACCTCAGGCCAGAGGCGGCCGTTATATATTTCTCTGACTTAAAGTGAAATTTTCAGGAGCTTTGAAAAACAGCCTTGGTTTTACCTTGACGACAATGCAATTTTGAGTTTATCTAATGGGCTCTGAAACCGTTCCACTAGCCGAAGAGGTTGTATATTTTTCCCAACCCATAGAGGAGCATGTAATCCTTCAAATAGGATAAGGCAGCGACAATATTGTATGTAGGTTTAAACAAGTCAAAGAACTAGAACTTCATAAATTTCCAAATCACTAATTCTTTATTTTCCATAGTATTATAGTAATACCAGTAGTAATGGAGGTCACAGAATACATCATTTATAATTAGGACATTGTGCTACATGGAATAAGCAAGTAAGGTTTTTGGTCTTTCTCTTCTTCACAGAGAAATGATTGATTCTGCAGATTGTTGTCTCACTTTTTCTGAACTTTATTAGAGCCAAGAAGTCTATTTTCTCTTCTGCACACTGTCATCTGAAACCTCAAGACAGGAAATCCTCCGGTGATGTTGTCCCCTCTCTCTCTCCCTCTCCCTCTCTGTCTGTCTGTATCTCTCTTTCACTCTAAATCTCTTTGTCTCTTCATTCCTATTTCATTCATTTTGTCTGTTTCTTTCTCTCTCCATCTACATGTTCATCCCAATCTTTCTTATCACCTCTCTCTCTCTCTCTCTCTCTCTCTCTCTGTCAATTCAAGTAAGTTTTATTGGCATGAATGGAAGGGAGACAATATTGCTGAAGTATTTTAGTATGTCGCAAAGCAATTAATGCATTACATTTACCTTAGACGTCCAGCATAGAGATAGAAAAGTAAAAATAAAACAATACAAGACTTGAAGTGGTACAAATTGGAGAAATCAAACAACAGAACTTAGGTAATATACACAAGATTACATTATGTTGCTAATATCCATAGAGATAATAAAAAAGTTTATATCAGAAATCAATGAAATGAATCCAAGGCAACAGCAACACCCACAATCTTTTCCTCTTCACCAAACTGAAGTCTGGAACATATTTTTCAAAATCAAGGTAGCATTTGTCTTTTATTTCCACATATTTTGGACATTAAAAAAAACAAATAATAATGTAATTCTGTCTCTGTCTCATGTCGTTCACACTATCGACACAATCTCAGTTTTATGGGTTTGAACATGGATGAAACAAGGGATGCATCATCTCAAGTCTCCCGATGAGTGTTATCTTGGCAAGAGGAAGACGGGATTTGTTTCACAAGTGGGAAACAAAGGAGAAATCCACCAGTTGAAAAATGGGACACTTGCCCTTACAAAATGAGGCAAAGTAATGTAACGCAAGTAACGGCCGATCTGTTAGATCAGTGACTGTAATGTGATTACTGAAACTGGGACAGTAATGCCTTAGTTTACTCTGTTACAGGAAAAAGTAATCTGATTACAATCTGATTAAAGTATTACTTTGTAACGTGTTGCCCCCAACACTGCACATAACACACTAGTAACAGACCCAACTCGACCAAACCTAAAACACAAACTCAGTCTTTAATGTTGAATTACAGTCTGCCTGTTCTGCGGCTGGCAGATGGTCAAATAGTTTTTTCCCTCCATTCACCACATCAACCTGTTCCACTTCTAATTACTGGAGACTTGACTTGTACTTTGATGACTTGAAAAGGTTTCTAAAGTCTTGACTTGAGATCTTGTGTTTGTGTAAATGACTCAGATTGAAAGTGATGAGATTTGTTCCAGCAGACGACTGAATTTAAATTCTGTTTTCTGAATTTGTATGGAATGATTGAATTTATTGAAGTTGAAACTGATTATAGAAATCAAACTCATGATGCTCTTACCAAGTTTTTATCCTATTAAAACCATGTTGCATTGAAAAGTCCTAGATATTTATTTTTCTTTAAGATATTAAATTGATACTGGACTCTTGATTTGTTCTGACTTGACTTGCTGTTCTACATTTAGACTTGAGAGGAGTCAGACAAACAGATTTAGAAAGGGACAAAGACAGAGGAAGAGATAGAGAGCTGAAATCAAATCCTGGAATTTAATAATAAAAAAACACACATCCTCATCTGTCTGTCCGTTCCCACAGAGGGAAGGTGAAAGGCCGGTTCATGCCTCTTGTGCCCTCTGTTGCCCCTGATATCAGCCTGAATAGAGGAATCTAGAAACACCATCCAACACAGAACTGGACTGGATAGAAAGGACACCTCATGTCATGGTAATCTCCTTCGGCACTCCTAAGATATGTACCACTAAAATGCTGCAATGCTGTCACGAAAAATGGGCATTGTTGCATGTATTGGCATACAACGCGTGAGACTCAGAAACGTTTTCCTGTTTCCAAGACAGAACTTGAATTGGATTTGATTTAATTTCTATGACTTCATCACAACTTCCACTGGAATGTGTAGTGAAACGAGTCCTTTCCCATCGTAACTCATCAGGTTTCTGAATCTCATGTGCCAAACCAATAGAGGCTTTGCAGTTGCATCAGAAATCTCCTACTGTCTGGTCTAAGGCGAATACCATGTAACCGCTACGTCCTGGGTTTGGATCTAGCTCAGGATCTTTGTCTCATGTCAAGAAATATTTACAAAAGGGATCTCCTACTGACCACAGTTGGTGATATCATGGTCCAGTGCAGAAATATCTGTGCTCAAATAATGGCTAAATATAAAAGAAAGGAATTAAGAGTGTGGCTTTCCAACCAGGAAGTGCCACATGAACACCTTATTGTGTCGGATTACCAAGTCAGAGAAATCAGGATTGTAGATACATGAATTGGCCGAGTTGTGACATAATCGCTCTTTCCAACTGAGAGCACAGAGTCGCACATGAACAGAAAAAACAATAATACAATAAAGCTGGAAAAGAACCACAAGTATAAATTTAAAAGACATGGATGTTCCTTGATAACTATAATGCTACTGCATTCAATTTCCTGTGGTATTTACATTCATACTCCCCTGAAATAACAAGAAATAAGATTGCTTGCTAGCTAGGCTATTGCTAGCTCAATTGCTAACATTAGTCTAGAGGGCTAGCAAGTATGTGTAAACAGTTTCCCCAGTTTTCCCACCATAAAGCACGTGAAAGCAAACTATTTGGATGGCTGAGTTGTGACGTATTCCCGACTCGGAGAAAAGTACGACACAACAACACTTATGCAAAATCAGTTAATCTAAATAAACAGCTAGCCTACTTTTTGACGCTAGGTAGCTAAGCCAGACGGTTAATTTGGCAAAGCATGTTAACATGCAGCTACTAGCCACTCCTGCTAGCATGCTAACATGTACCGTTGGCTATGTTTTAACAAGACAGTGATGGTTAGCTTGTCTGATGCTATAAGCTAGTTAGCTAACTAACAAGCAAACATGAAATCAATCAATGTATCAGTGGTGGAAGGATCAGTCTCCAGTCAAAAACAGCACAGAAACTAACCATGTCTATTCCATACTGAGACGCATCAGTCATAAATTTAGAAATGCAATTGTCACTATTTCCAAGAGCACCTCCAACATGGCCGCTACAGGGTGTGTTACATCATCTGAAAGCACTCCGTCCAAATGGATAAATGAAGGACAAATGTCCCCAAACACCAGGAACCCAGGCTCATTTAACTTTACAGGAGAGACATTTTACATAGAAACAACTTGATCAATATGAATGCAAAGATCAATAATCTATGAAACACATTTCCTACAATGTGCCTGTTTTACTATGTTGGGTCACAAATAGAAATTAAAATTAAACCAATTTCTGAGCAGGAACACCCGTTCTATCTGTTGCAGTTCTGTGCCCCCGGCTCGCTCTGTCCTCTCCTGTTCCCATGAGAATGATCTCCAGTTGGGGCAGAAGCCGTTCCCTCTGTAACCTCTCTGCTTTCCCCCAAAGGACCAATCCGCTAACATTAAGCGAGCGGCCCGGCCCAGAATGAAGATGTATGCCGGAGCGGAGCAGCGACAGTAGACTGAGGTCAGGCCGCGCCGAAAATAAGACTGTGTTATGTCAAAATAAAGAAGTGGGTGGTGGTGAGATGATGAGACTATGCAGCTTTGTGTGCTTTGTGACCAGCAGAGGATGGTGCAGTAACACTATATTATCAGTGTATCATCAGTATTAACAGAAACCTTGTATTGTAACATTTTTTTTTTTACTTATTTAGCTGTCTTTGTTTGCCATTTTGATTTTTTTAGGGTTTTTTTTTTTTTTTTGGTGAGATGCCCCTTTAAGCCCCTTTGTTTTGTTTTTTTGATCCTCCTGCACAAATTATCTTCCTCAGCAGTTTTATATTTTATCGTTTTATAGTTTTATATTTATTTATTACCTTTCCTACTACTTTTTCTGTACGATTCTTATTACCTTTGCCAATTGCTGCTGTGACACCTGACTTTCCCCTAGGGGATCAATATAGTGCAACCTTATCTTCCCTTATCTTAAATGAGTAGTTGCATCTCTTATTACTGCGCTTCAATCGTCTCATTTTTTCAGTACTTTTTATCACTTAACTTCTGCAGTACTATTTTATCACTGTGCAAATAAACGACATAATTGACTTCTCACATTGTCCCCCCAGATGTAGAACATGTGTTTCGTAACGCTGGGACCAAGCCATCTATCTGGAACTAATCTATCGTTGCTGTCGGGTGAAAACCTTGTATCTCCAAAATGTCAACTTTTCAGGAGCTGAGGAAAACAGCCTCGTGTTTAGCTTGACCACCGTGCATTTTTACGCTTATCCAGAGGGGTTTGAAAGGGTTTTATGCACCCAAGGGTGGTAGAATCTTCTCAACTAGTAGAAAACCATGTAATCTTTCAACTGAAGTGAAAATTTGAAAATCAACAGAATTCTTCTATGAGTGTTTCTTTCTCTCTCTCTCTTTCTGTTCATTTCTCTCAATCTCTCCCTCTTTCCCTCTCTTTCTCCCTTTCTCTCACTCTTGATGTCTGCTCTCCTTCTCTCTTCTTCTGAGTGTTTCTCTTTCTCTCTCTTTCTGTCCATTTCTCTCAGCCTCTCTCTCTTTCTCCCTTTCTCTCACTCTTGATCTGTTCCCCTCTCTTTCTTCTTCTATGTTTCTCTGTCTATCTCACTTTCTGTCCATTTCTCTGTCTTTCCCTCTCTCTTTCTCCTCCTCTTGATTTCCTTTCCACTCTCTCTCTTCTTCTATGAGTGTTTCTCTTTCTGTCCATTTCTGTCTCTCCCTCTATTTCTCCCCCCCTTGATGTCTGTTCCCCTTTATTTCTTCTTCTATGTTTCTCTTTCTCTCACTTTCTGTCTATTTCTCTCTCTCTCTCACCCTCTTGATGTCTGTTCCCCTCACTCTCTTCTTCTACAACTGTTTCTCTCTCTCTCCTCCTCTTCCCTTTCAATTAAAGAGAAAACACCAAAATTGGAGTTATGCGGTTTTTGCGTGCCAACAGCGCTACACATGTATTTGTGTGAAAAGCGAAGAGTGGCAGGAAAGACGGGGAGAAAACGAGAACGTCCCGTACGGGTTGACAAAGCTGGTCAGCTGGGTTCGAGCCCGCGGGATTGTGGGTGCGCGGCATGAGCCCCGGCCCGGCCGATATATCCCAGGATGCCCCGGGACTCTGAGCCGAAAGCTGCTTCCAGTTGCTGACTCAGTGAGAATGACCATACAAGGCATCAGGATCCACTTGAGAGCAGAGAGAGCAGTTAGGACAGAAGATTAGAGCGGGGCAGAGAGGAGAGCTACCGGACCCTTTAACTCTCTCTCTCCTCCTCTTCTTCTTAACGTCTCTCCCTCTTTCCCCCTTTCTCTCACCCCTGATGTCTGTTTCCCCTCTCTCTGTTCTTCTATGACTGTTTCTCTTTCTCTCTCTCCTCTTCTTCCTCTCTGTCTCTCCCTCTTTCTCTCTCTTCTCCCTTTAACTCGCTTTTGATGTGTTTCCCTCTCTCTTTTGTCTTCTTTTTCTCTCTTCTTCTGTTTCTCTTTATCTCTCCTCTTTCTCTTTCTGTGTCTCCCTCTTTCATCGTTTCTCTCACTGTTGATGTCTGTTTCCATCTCTCTTCTACAACTGTTTCTCTTTCTCTCTCCCTCCTTTTCCTCTTTTTGTCTATTTATCTGAGTCTCTCGCTCTCTCCCTCCCTTTCTCTCACTTGTGTCTGTTCCCCCCTCTCTCTCTCTGTCTCTTTCTCTCAGTCTCTCCCTCCCTTTCTCTCACTCTTTACTCTCTCTTCTTCTACAACTCTGTTTCTTTCTGCCTTTCTCTCACACTTGATGTCTGTTCCCCCCTCTCTCTCTTCCTCTGTTTCTCTTTCTCTCCCTTTCTTTCTGTTTGTTTCTCTATCTGCCTGTTTCTCTCTCTTTCACTCCTTCACCTCCCTCCTCCTCCTCTCTTTCTTTCTTGCTTCTTCTCTTTCCTTTATTTTCTTCTTCAGCCCATGCACAAACAGACACGGTACTCTAATAGACCTCCCTCAGATCTCCCTCTCTCCCTCCACTCCTCCCTCTCCTTCCCCTTCTTTTCTCTCCTCCTCCCTCCTCCTCCCTCATTCCTCGTTTTCTCAGCCGGCCCCAGATAAGAAGGGGGCAGAAGTATTTCTCTTCGGCCACTTCTGAAACTGGAGCCACCGGAGCAGGATGGGAGGCAAAAAAAACTCTCTCTTTTTCTCTCCTTCCCTCTCTCTTTCATTTCTGGACATTTGAAGACTGAGAGGTCCGTTTCAATCAGACTTTCATTCACATGCACTTTTAATGCCTCTTTTTTTCCCCACTGCATCCTTGCCTTTAAAGAAATTACTTCTCTATTTCATTCTCTCACTCAGTTTGGATGCTCCTCATTCCCTACATCCTACATCAACTCATATTCCCTCTATCTCTCTCTCTCTTCTTCCTCTGATCTTTTTCTCCATCCAGTTTGGCCAGAGTGTGTCTGGACCTGCTCAGCTGCAAGCCAACGAAACCTCTCCAAAAACAACTGTATGAGCAATAAGAGCCCGAGTGAAGAGAAAAAATCAAAGTGAAGGACGAGAGAAGGAGGAAGAAGAGGAGAAGAAAAGAAAGGAGATGGACCACACTTTTTGACTGTCTCATCTCATGTGCATCCTCATCACAAGGGATTGAGGAGGCAGGAGGGGGAGCTGATTCAGCGCAACGCTGCAGGACAGGTGTTGCTTTTCCGGGTCTGAGTTTAAAAAAAAAAAGATCTTCAAGAAAAGTGTTTGCCTGGAAGTCAAGAGAGCAAGATAAAGCGACTCGGTGCAGACTCAAGAGCTTGTGGATCGACAGGTAGATTCAGGAACTCATGCATGACTTGTGCTTCATCCTGCGCTCCCATGTTTTCTTAACGTGAATTGGGGTCACGCCGCCAAAACAAGCTTCTCTTGACCCTCTTTGCATTGAGACAAAAAACACTTTGGGCGGGGAGAAAGGAGCGCCATGAAAGGCTTGCGGCTCGCCCGGGGGTTGCTGGTGCTCCTGCTGCTCTGGACCTTGTCAGCCGTCTCCGATGCGGCCGGCGTGACGAGCGGAGAGCGAGGAGGAGTCGGAAGAAGCCAGCGGAGAGGAGGTGGTGGCAGTGGTGGCGGCGGCGGAGGAGGAGGAGGAGGAGGAGGAGGTGGTGCGGAGAGGAGACGGAGGTTCCACCGCATCCAACACGGCCAGTGCAGCTACACCTTTATCCTCCCGGAGCTGGACGGGTGCCAGAGCGGGGGACCGCCGCCGCAGACGGAGCAATATGGCGGCCCGCGCGCCGGGACGAGCGTCGTGCAGAGGGACGCGCCGCCCATCGACGGCGAATGGTCGGCTCAGAAACTGCAGCACCTGGAGACGGCGATGGAGAACAACACACAGTGGCTGCAGAAGGTAAGAGACTAACTGCCTTGTTCACCAAGCAAGATATTAACGAAGAAACTCATAGGAGGCTGGAAATCTTCTTAGTTTTGATTGTGGGAGATTGTAAGTGGTGGGTGCTCTGTGGGGAAAAAAAAGGGTGTTCTAGTCATGAGGAGAAAGAGATTCAAGGCACTCCAAAGTAGGTTAAAAAGCTTTTATTGCATAATGTATTCTATTATGAAAATGTGGCATAGTTTAACTTTTCATAATGAGTAGCCAAATAGAATAAAGGCTTTTTTTTTAACCTATTCAGAGTGCCTTGAATCTCTTTTTCCTCTTGTTTGGAGATGAAACACTAGAGCTTTTGCACACCTGAGTACAAGGTGACAGGTGCATAAGAGAAAACCACAGGTCGAATATTAAAGAAAGAAAAAGCTCCTATACTCTGTGTGCTGAACTTTGTAATTAGGGCATCTTTATTGAGAAAAATGTTTCCTTCATGGAGGGCTAGTGCTAAAACGGTAAAGTTCAACAGATGGTGTGCGGCAGCTTTTTCTTTCTGCTCTTGTTTGGAGAGAATTTTTTTTTTTTATTTGTCACAGAAAAACATTGCAACTACAAATGATACAGCACAGAATAGTTATCAATAATGAGATTATGTTGAAAAGCTCATTAAGTGTTTTCCCGTATTCAAAACAGACCCACAATCACTACTACTGCAATACAATTGGACAATCTATAGCACACCATGTCATTGGGTACATTGTATTCTGTGTCAGAATTTGAATATCATGTATTGATCAGAGATTGAGCATCACATGAGCAAATGGTGGAGGGAGTTGGAGGAACCGGGGATGGATTTTGAGCTTGGTGTCTTAATACTGTATGCCGTCACAGAGACCCAGGATCCCTCTGACACAAGCGACAGGCATTTGCTACAGCAGCTGTGTGGAAATAGTAAGAGTGTGTGTGTGTGTGTGTGTGTGTGTGTGTGTTGGTGGTGTGGAAGTGGCAGCAAAGAAAATTGGTGTTATTTTAGACTGTAGAAGTAAAGATTTTCATGATTGCTGATGTGTAAGAGAGATCAAAGGTTCAGGTTCAGGTTGTGAACCTGTTTGAGTGGCAGCTGGTTTCAATGAACAGAGAAGCATTTGAGTGGATTCCCTCCTTTCCCCCGACCAAACTTGAACTAATTATTTCCTCATCTGTATATGTTATAGTAGACTTGTGACTTGGCACATTGCACAGTGGCAGCCATTGTAAAAAAAAAACCATTCATGCATTCATCTTGTATCTATACTGCATGAGTACTGCACAAAATTCTCCTTACAGAAGAATCAGAAGAAAGGTAGAAGTGTAGAATTGCAGCAGTTCAGCAAGCATGCAGAGAAAAGTGGGACTTTTCCAACGGCTAGATCTGTGTGTGTGTCTTTATATCACACTATCACCACCGAGGTCAAAGGTCAGTTCTCACTGGAGCCAACTTTGCTGAAGGAATGCAGCGTTAAAGAACTGAACTGCATTTGACAAACCTACTGGACAGTCAATGAGACAACAGGCTGAAGACGAGTTGTTTCAAAGCTGATTATTTTACAGTAATTTACAGTAAACGTGCTTCATTTTGTAGATTTGCCCTCCGTAAAGGTTTTGTTTCCAGACACCTTAAACAGAAATGTGTCTTTCGCGAAAACAGAGCTTTTCAAAAACGCTGACGTGTGATTGTCATGTGATCTCAGGCGGTACTCACACTCCCAAAAGACTCCCAGCCCATGTTCTCTGTGGCTTTGGCGGTCTTGCAGTTACTTTCAAAAGCAGCTCAACTTCGTTGTCTGTCCAGACAAAGAAGTCCGGCTCGCTTTTGTCCGTCTTTTGTCGTGATTTGGACATGTTGTTGGTGCTTAAGGCTCTGCTGCAGACATGACAACACTTCTGTAAACAGTGGTAACCATGGTGGTAACAAAATAAACGTCATGGGTCGGAGGCTTGCGCATGCCCAATAGGGTAGATTTCACCGTTTTCCTATATTTTTTGCGTATTAGTGTGGATGGAAAACTTTTAGAAAACGGCATGGAAACGCTAGTGTGGACGGAAACGCAAACAACTCAAAAACGTTTTCAAATTTCAAATTCACCCGGCTTAGTGTGGACATGGCCAGAGAGAGAAGCAACAAGAGAGCAGAGAATTAATGTTAGTGAATTCGGCTGCAGACTCTTTCTCATCTGTGATTCAGAGAAACGCTCAACAGAAAACCAGTTTAGAACATTAGAAATGACTTTTTTAGAGGACTACTAAATTTAAGACCATGTACTTTTCCAATGAGTATTTGCAATTTTACTTGAGTAACGAATTTGTGTACTTGACACATACATGTTTTACAAGCCCGATTCGGCAATTATTTGAGATCGGGCAGAGTCTGCAGTAGTCCAGGGTCATCACACTGTCTAGTCGCAGCTGTAATCGTTATGTGTGTTGGAGTGAAAGACTCAAATCTCTCTCCTATTATTCCGATCGGCAACATCACGATTAAATCAAACAGGTTTGTCTTTGCGTAATCCTGTGGTGTGCGCTCGCCAAAGACTCAAATCTTAATGGGAATTTTGATTTCAATAGCCAATGAAATTTGAGTTTGCGACAGACAAAGAGAGGAAGAGGGGGAAAATACAGAAGTGTAAACACAAGATCCAACGTGTGCGGAAAGAAAAAGAAACGTGAATGTGTTCTCAAGTAGTTTGCTACTGAAATAGCGCGGTGGAAATTAAGAGTGTGGAGGTCGGATAGGCGGAGACATTTACCTTCAACTATGACGACCCGGGTTCAGGTCCCAACTCATGACAACAAGTTCTCTACTGTAAGTGAAGTTTTCATTTTCAGCAAAGGTTTTTCTTACTTGATCAAACCGTGACCAAAAACCTAAGCCTAACTTTCACCAAAATTGCTTTACTTGTCTAAACTTAACCATTGGCCAACCTTTTCACATGACAAACACATAAAAATTGTGTGTCCAATTCATGCTGTTGTCACATAAGAGGAATGTAATCTTCACATTATTTGTCATAACACGTAATTTGCGTTTCGTGCCCATTTCAAAATTTCGTGAGACTGGTAGACTGTGGTTTTACGGGTTGTGTTTCTCAATCAAATTTGAAAAACACTTATGTGTGGTCGTTTTGTTTGGCATGCTAGTTCCAGACCGTCTCATCTGACTCATGAATACAAGTTTCATTCACTTTCATTCAGCTTTTCTGCACAGATACAGCCATTGTAGAAGCCCCACTTCAAAAAAAGGGCCACGAAATGGAAATTTTACGCCATTTCTGTTCAAGATGGGAAAGAGAGAAGGGGGGGGGATGGCGTTCAGGCGAGACGGGACAGAGAGAGGCTGTGACATGCGACACAAGTTGTGAGCCAGATCTGGATGCCCGAGAGCTCGCAGCACGTTGATTGGTCTGGTAAGCGTCACTTGAGAGACACGTGCTTTGCGTGTGATCTGAGGTGGAAGAATGACGAGGACCAGTACAGTGTCTCTACTGTAAACGGACCACACAGCGGCTGCCTGGGTTTTACACTCGTTATCTCTGTCGTCTCCTGATGCAAAACCAGTTCCAGTCGGAAACCAGCTGATACGCAGAATGGAAGGATTCGGTCGCACCAGGTGATGCTGATCCATGACATCAAATGAGCGACCGCAAACGTCTCTGAAAGGAATCTGTGTGTGTGTGTGTGTGTGTGTGTGGGGACGTCATATTCATCATCATTAGGATCGTTTAAAACGTCGCAGAAGAATGAGAGCCGCAGTCAAGCTTGAATAATGCTCCCATGTTTGGAAGTCGGGGCCCATATGAATCATAATTCTTAGAGAAGGAATGCTGAGTTGACATCACAGATTTATGTGGCTTTCTAAATGTTGGGTGCATTCACGCATAATCTACAGAAATTTGACATGCAGACAGAAAATAATCTTTGGAACTTTCCTGAGCTAACTCACACGTTTTTTAGGCCGTCTGGTATCCTGAAATTTCATGAAATCTTAATCAAAGTTGTTTTAATTAGACTGTTAGCAAACCTTTTCATGTAACAAACAAGTGGAAATGACATGTCCAATTTGTGCTTTTGTCACACAATCCTTTAATAGTGGAGCAATGTAATCTTCATATAATTTGTGTCCGCCACAAGTAATTCCGTTTCACAGTTTGTGCTCAATTCCCAAAATTTTGAGGCTGCGTTATCTTTAAGAGTTTGACTTGTACATAGAGAATAAGCTTTTTGATACTCTCTCGTGTATGATGTATGATGTATAACTCAAAATACAGGCTTTACCCCATATAGGATTTTTCGCCAATGTTTACAATTATTACAAAAGCAAAGAAACCTTTTACAGCCGTAAGATATTATGCAAAACTTATGTTTAGATGTCACACACTGCCAGCACTTACATCAAAAGAATATATTATAGAGTGAAAAATGCATTCAGTCCAGTAAATCACCATGTAAACATGGCCACCAATGGGGCAACAGTGTGTCAACAGAAGGCACGATAATAAAATTATAGATTTGGATCTTAAGCGTTCTATTGATGACTTTGATGAAGCTCAATGCTTACACTGTATGAGATTTGTTCAGATTTAGCAGAGGAAAGGGATGTATAAGTACATTTTCCCTCAAGATTTCCTTAAAATCTACAGTATCAGGTTTGATAGGTTATCAAAGGGAATGTATCTATTTTAGTTTTTTTTTTTTTACCAGTGAGTGGGGTTGCCATTCTGCTTCACTCCCCCTAAACACTGCATTTTAACATTTTATGTATCTTGAAATAGCATTCATAAGGAACTTGAAGAAAGAAACGGCCCTTAAATCAGAATTCCTCATCTTAAAAGCCTGATGGGCATCAGATCAGGTTTCTATTGATACACTACATGGGTTTAGATACATTCCAGTGTAAATGGAGCGAGTCAGAATTTCATTATTTCTGCTCGATCCTGTATGGGAACTCCTTTCTTCTTCTTCTCTCCTGTGTGTGGCGGGCAAGACGGACGAGGGATTGAATTACTTACCAGAAAGATTTTAATCTGGAGAGAGAGTGTGTAAATTCAGAGTGGTGCTTCACTGAGATTACACCACTGGGATTTTAGCAGATGTGTGTGTACAGTGTGTGTGTGTGTGTGTGTGTGTTTTTACCACCCACATGGTTAAACCTCGGAGGAGAGGCGGGTCAAGTCCAGAGCTGAGGTCTGCAGCACCCTACAGGAGAGACAGAGGGTTGACCTTTGACCTTTAGGGTTCAGTGGGAGTCGACTCTCAATATCAAGTCACTCCCGATCCCAAAACACCAGCCTCCTCTCACCACTGCTTTAATTCAATTAAGATAAAAGACAGCAAAGTCTCCTCTTCTTTCTTTCTCCCTTTCTCTTTCTTCTCTTTCTATCTCCTCCTAATTCTAGATTAGGAATTGAATTAATCAATCATCATGTCTTTCTCAGGGAGAGAGAGAGATATTCCTAATAATCTATTTTCCTAACGGATCAAGTTTAGGCTTGCATCTCTAAAAGAGGCAAAAACTAAATTCCACAGCTGCAGATTGTCCTTCACGTTGCTGTTAATAAGCAGTATTCCTATTGCAATATCACACGATAACAGCTAATCTTTATAGCTGTTGGTTGAGCTGTTATATGCAGTTTATCATTTATGAACCATGTAGGCATATAGCCAAGGACAAATTTCTTTTTGGTTTTTATGAGTGAAGAACAGTTTGAATCTTAAATATTAAAAGAGATGCAAAGCTGCACAAGATTTCTACATAGAAATACACCCGTCTTATCAGTGTAAATCATAAAGTGGGGCTGTAATAGAGAGGAACGTCCCATTCCCACTAACTGAGATTCATCTTATTTGCCTAAATTATTCTTCTTCTTATTTGGGAGTATAGGTCACTGGCAGGAAATCTTCTCAGCCCACAGCAAGTGACGAATCGAAACTTAAGAGCGAAATACAAAACTGTTTCCTAAAAGCGATCAAGTGCTTCTTGTGGAGAAAGCTGGACTCACCAACGATGTCTGAACCTCTTCTCCTCCTCCACCTTCACCACTAACCACTAACAAGAAGACATTTAATTATTACTTCTTAGAAGTCCTCAAAATTCAAAAAGTGACCTCTCCCTGCCATGTGGGTCTGTGCAAAATTGCATAATGCAGCATTAAACATGACATCTATCTATTTTATATTTACCTAGATTTTCAGTTTGTACATGTTTTTGAATCAGATATCCAAAAAAATCAGCAGTAAAAGTAAGTAGTTGTTGTTTTAAAAGTCAAAGGACTGCAGCTTTAGTTTTCATATCAACAAAAATAATACCCATAAATGCTACTAATGAACACACAATCCACTTTCTGTACCAGCGATACTACTTCTAAAGTGTGAAGTGTGTTTTCTCGGCTTCCCCGCTCGCTCTGCAGCAGCTCGGTGGTTTTGGAGAGAGTCTGTCTGTAAACAGCAGTAAGTGAGGTAGTTAACAGGAGGCTTGTTTAGCTTTCTGCCAAATGACTGACTTCAAATGGACCTGTGCCTGAGAGAGAGAGAGAGAGGGAGAGAGAGAGAGAGAGAGAGAGAGAGAGAGAGTCAGCAAGAGTCCATATTCTGAGTGGATTTGTGTGTTGATCTGGTGCATGGAAAGAAGGAGATAGAGTGAAAGTAAGTGAAGTGAAGAGTAAAGTAGAATAATAATAATAGAGAAATAGAGAGAGTAGAAGCAAGAGAGAGAGAGTCATTGAGTGAGAGAGAGAGAGAGACTGTGTGGTCTGCTGCTGCCACAGTCGGATACTTTGATGTGCTCAAAGGTTATTTTCATGATAACCTGCACTAGAGAGAGAAAGAGGAAAGAGAGACTAAGAGAAAGAAAGAGCAGAAATAAAAAGAGGAGACTGGGGGGACAGGAAAGAAAAAGAGAAAAGTCCAAAGGGGAGAGAGAGAGAGAGAGAGAGCGAGAGAGAGAGAGAGAGAGAGAATCATGCAGTGCAGAGAGTTGAGATAAATTAACCATCTATTTAAATCCCCTTTACTCCTTTTTTTTCTTTTTTCTTAGAAATGACTTCTATAGAATTACTGCTTTATCAGAGAGTAGAGAGCAGAGTAGAGAGTGATATAAAAGCAGAGTGCACAGGTTATCCTCTTTAACTTGAGCTACCAGTCCCATGTTGCTTCCTTAATCTTTACCAGAGAGAGAAATTATATTTCTAAAGCTCTAAACTCACAGTTTGATGCCAAACTTCAGATAAGTATAGAGGGTTTTCCAAGCCAGCATATGGAAGACTTACAGCATATTCCCATATGAAAGAAAAGAAGGATTTCTTATGTGCCTCATTATAATTTACAAGCAATTTTTATGACACACATACTGTGTGAAAGGAATAAACAGCTGGTAAATGTTTTCATTATAGGTGAACTAAAGCGTGGCAAAGTGAAAATAATTACATTAAAATACAGGGAATTAATTATGTAGTAATGACTGAAATCCGAGTAAAATAAATGTAATGAGTAGAATTAGAATGACTGGTCATTACTGAATAATAGGCCTGTTATTTGGGTAGAGTTGCAATGGAGTACTTTTGTATACCTATGTGAATATTGTACATGTTCACTACTGGTATGTTTTTTCTAAAATATATCATGTATTATTGTATGTATTCTACATTATAAGCAAATGAAAACCGAATGAAAAACATTGATTGTTTCTGCACAGGTGTTGTCACTTTCTGTAATGAATGGAAGATCTATCAGTGCAGACAGTGTGTTTCTAGCTTTTTCAACTAGTTTATCCTTCGCCTGCAGCGCCGCTCTAAGTTTATAAGTGTGTGGTGCCACTTATCTAATACAACTGCTGGTAAAAACACCTTTATTTGCTTGTATATTACTCAGTAATTACCAGTCATTCTAATGCTATAACTAGTATTCCATCTATTTTACTTGGATATTACTTAGTTATTTCTGGTCATTACTGCTTCTAAACTTTCTGATACTGACTGTCCTGTCCTGTGTGGCAGACTCCACCCCTCTGCCACCACTAAAAAAGGATAAAAACAAACCATAAAGACTATTTGTACGTCATATCTGAGCCCGGTCTGGAGAACCACCTGGTGCAGGACTGCTGCTCTGCGCTCCATCATCCTTTACAGCCGCACATCAAACAGCTGCAGCCTGCGGACTCCGGTGACAGAGCTAATAACGGCTAATGGCAACAGCAATCTGCAGCCATTATCTTCCAGTCGGCCTCCTGCAGTCTAAACAATCCTCTGATTCAGCTGCAACCGGCCTTTTAATTACATCGTTTAGAGAGCGCCACGGTGTCAAAACTAGAGAAACTGTCTGTTTGACTTGAAAAAAAGGAGGAAAAGCAGAATTACTCCGTAGAAGTAAAAGTCCTGGTGGTTCAGAAGATGCATACCATGGAGTCCTGACTTAACCTGACGCCCCAGATGGTTTGTTACACAGAACCATCTGGGAAGTCGTCCTTGGAAACTGTTTGGAAAAGTAAAAATACTTCATTACTGTACTTCAGTAGGATTTTCAAGTATCTGTACTTTACTCAAGTTTTTCTTTCACTGAAGACTTTGTACTTTTACTCACTACATTTCAAAAGTAAAATCTGTACTTTCTACTCACTACATTTTCAAAACGGGTTCGTTACTCTTGGGAAATCATCAACTGATTTTCAAAATTTTTTTTATCTTCCATCCCGGAAGCAGCTGATCAAGAGCCAGATGTGATTGGCTGCTTGTTCAGCAATGAGGGCAGCCAGGGGCGTGTTTCGGCAAGAGTTTGTTTATATGGTTCGTTGATGAACCATATAAACTGATTGGTTGAAGTTAGCCCGTGATCGACGGTGATAGACAGATGGTTCATCCAATCACCTGCCAAGTATTTTTTGAAAGCGCCTGCCTTTTTCCAAACAGTTTTCAAAGACGACTTCCCAGATGGTTCTGTGTAACAAACCATCTGGCAAGTCAGGTTAGCAATCGACACCAAAAAGGAAGGAAAGGGACAGAGAGGGAAGCAACAAGAGAGAGAGAATTAACGTTGGTGAATTCAGCTGCTAGAATTAATGTTTGTGATTTGAACTGCAGACTCTTATCTGGGATTCAGAGGAAAGCTCAACAGAGAACCAGTTTCGAACATTAGAAATGAATTTTGGAGAACGACTTTTACTTTTATACTTTAAGTAAATTGAAGACCACGTACTTTTATACTTTGACTTGAGTAAAGGATTTGAAACGGTACTTCAACTTCTACCAGAGTATATTTTTAAATGAGTATTTGCACTTTTACTTGAGTAAGGAATTTGTGTACTTCTACCACCTCTGATCACGGGCTAACTTCAACCAATCAGATCAACGAACCATATAAACAAACCCTTGCAGAAGCCGGTCGGGAGAAGAGCGAAAACATCTTTTCCCTCCAGAAAAGCCTTCAGTGCCGTTCTTTGCTCTTCTTTCAATGAAGAAATACTCTCCAGTTCAGAAGTAACTGATGTTACAGCAGCATCTACGCTAGCCTCTTTAGGAGCCGCCATTGTTGTGAACGAACAGTCGCTTCATCACACCTAAGCCCCGCCCCCAGCTGCCCTCATAGGACGCTGATTGGGCCGAACCACTGTAGTTCGGCCACAAATGCATAACTTGAAGCCTGGCAAGATGGATTCTCGTGATCTCGCGAATCCAGCTGCCTCGCAAGGTAAGTCCTGACTAGGGTTAGACTGACATATTAGTTATTGGCCTTTTATTAAATATCCAATATTGTGTCGTCCACTGCTGATATGATGGAGGTTCCTTCCTGACACAGCTACATAAAAACAATCTGTAATACATTTTATTCATCTAATCGTTCTACTATGTTTTTTTGTAAATTAATTCTTCATTTAAAAGTCTAATGAGTTTCCCCAGCCATTGAACAGGTGTGGCATGTCACGCTGCCTTAAGGAGCTGCCAGCCCACCTAAAAAATATTCAGCAATATTGGTTTCAGTGGAGAGTTTTAGTGTCCCATGATGGTCTAAATGCTGTTTCAGAGACTCAAGAAGAATCAAATTCTGGGGAAAACACTGAATATTCGTAATTCTGCAGCACGAAAATGGTGAAGTTTCATGATCTTGAATATTGGCACAAAATATCAGCTTGGTGGAAAACTATTCCTCGCATCATGGGTTTGAGACTGGCGATGCCACATCATCTCTCATCCCCTCCTGTCTCTCTTTACGGTTCACCAACAGATGAAGCAGAAAAGTGAATGTTTTAAAAAGTAGGAGATGTGGGTGCTGGGTGGGGTGTCGCAAATCCCAGTGGAGTCTAACTGAAAGTCACCTAGTTGGCCTGAGAAATGTCACAGGTTCGATCCCCTCAACAGCCAGTGTGTCCCTCCCTGCTGAAGTGTCCTTGAGCAAGACACCAAACCCTTACCTGCTCCAGGAGAGACACATTCCAAGTTATACTGTGTCTAATATTGCGATTAAAAGCTCTAAAATCCCAAAGTCATTTTGCCCTGAGAGTGTTTTTTTTTTATAATACATTTCGTTCTTGACTGTTTCTTTATATGCTCAACAGCGGCGTTCACGGCTCCCCGAAGGCCGAGGTAACAGTTTATAGGTTTTTTCGTCCCTGGGATTCTCCCCGAGTTTATTTCCCTGTTGGGAATGGTCGGGAATGATTATTAAGGATTGGAGGAAGTGTTGGGAATGTTTGGGAATGGTTTTTTTTTCTCCCAGCAGGCTGTTTTATTGTGTTTTATGGAGAGCTGGGAGCGGGGTGGGGGGTGCGGGTGTGTTAGGAGTGTTTTCAACTGGCTCATAAAAGGTTTGACTGCAGTGTGCTGGTTGAGTAGCTGCTGGTTTATGATCCGATAATGTACAGGCCATGTGCTTCTGTCATATAGTTTTGCTGCAGAGTTTAGTATTTGCACAGTGATAAAAGCATTGTGAGGCAATATGATAAAAACAAGGAAAAAAACAGATAAAATGTGGTGAAAAAAAAACAAATAGAGGAGATTTAATTACTTTTAATTGCTTTCTGCGGGGGAGAAAAAGCACCTCAAAAGAAACAACGAAAAAAACAGAAAGACAGAACAGAATAGGATAACGGCATCTAAGACACCTGCCGTTAAAATGCGTCCACACTGGGATCAGATTTCTCTTTCCTTCACCAGATTGCACTTTCTTTTTGGTAGTTTGTTACTATCTGAGCTCCTGCTGCCTGTTTGCTTTGCTTGTGCTTCCCAGTTGGATCGAAAACTTTATTTCCGTTAACGTAGCTCCTATATGCAGATTGAAGACTTGTTGCATTTACACTACTTTATTAATGTGGCCAAATGCGTCTCTGACCTCCAGTATGATGCGTCTTGAGTCCATTTCCACCTGGATTTTATGCGTGTTTGCGCTATCCAATCACAATCCGATCACCCAGGACGTGTTAATGTCATCTTAATGACAACAGAAACACAACATGGCTGAAAACAGTAGAACAACATCATCAATAAAATGGAAAAGGGAACTTAAAAAATTAAAATTGGAAACATGAAAAACAGCACTAATGCAGGGAATTAAATCATAGGGCAAGTGAGTGTGGTAATGAGTAGGAGGGTGTACAGTGTATATACTGTATGTGTGTGTGTGTGTGTGTGTGTGTGTGTGTGTGTGTGTGTGTGTGTGTGCGTGCGTCAATATGTGTGTGAGTGAGACAGACAGCAGTATCATAACTATGTGGTCAACCTTAGTCTGCAACCACCAAGAATTACTCACTGTAGGACTTCAGACATACATCACTAGTTAAATCATCTAGTCTTTTTTTTCTCAAAAAGTTGATGTATTTTTTTTAGACATATAAGGATTTCATCTGACAGTGGTAGGCTGTTGCCCGAACCCCAGGAAGCATTGCTGCCAAGTTTTAGCAACTTTTCAGACACTGGCAACTTTATTTCTGATGCCGATTTGCGCTATTTGCTTGTCTAATGCAGGGGGCTGTAGCAAATATATTCACATGCACATATACATATCATATTGTATCTAAAAAATGTCAACTTTTCAGGAGCTAAGAAAAGCAGCCTTGTTTTTAGCTGGACGAAGATGCACTTTCCAGTTTTCAGTTGCGTTTTGAAAGTGTTTCATAAACCCAAAGGTTGTAGAATTTTCCATTGAAGTTAAAACATGAAAATCAGCAAAATTGGGGTTTGCCAGGTTTTCACCCAACAGCATTGGGGTATGACATCATGTGGTGACTTAGACCAGCACTTCCCCATTCTGTCAATAATTCCCACTCCAGTCATAACAAGACACTCACCATCTTCCTTCAGACGGTGGAAACTCATCTCTCAAGTCATATTCCTCGTCCCACATCTTCCTCCAGTTTACTCTCATTTAATTTAAAAAAAAAAAACCCTTCTGCCGCTCTCCTAAGATCTGATTTTTACTTCTTTTTAAAGCATTTCTCTCACAGGTATGTTTCCGGTCGTGTCGCTCTGACACACAACATGATCTCACATAAATACGTGAAATGAACACAAACTCTAAAACAGCGATTTACGTGCTGTGGACATGTATTATGGGAAAATAACGTTTCTCCACCACAAACTGAATTACGTTCCCCTGCAACAAATTTAAATACGTTCCTCCGTCACCAATTGAACTATGTCCCAAAAGTTTAGGCAACTAAACTAACTTGGTTAAGGTTAGGGAAATGGTTTGGTCATGGGTAAATAATAAAACATTAGTTAAAAATTAAAATATTATTTACGGTTGAAATGTCCTTTGAGAGCTTGAACCTTATTCTACTGTTGCACTTGAACTTGAATGGACAGAGGGGCCATTCCCATTCAAATCAACGTTCCAGGATGATCGAAGTGGCGGCCATTTTTATGTGAACCATTGGGCTAGCTTCTGTATAAACCGACTTACGGCAAGTCGCTGAGCTGAGAGGTTTTACAGCAAGAACCAAAGCAGCTTCTCTGTCTCCTTGCTGCCATGGATTGCTAACATGCTAATGTTGACTAGAAGAGCTAGAGAGAGTAGTCGTCTTTGAGAAAGCTACGTTAGCCTCGTCGCTAACGTTAGCTTTCAGTTGAGTTTTGACAGTTTGCTAACAGACACACAGTTCTCAAGCAAGTGTGACAGACTTGACGACCTTAATGCCGTGCTGTCACCATAGCAACTAACCCGTAAAATTCCATAATCGCCATTTTATGATGTACTTGCCGAATTACCAAGGCAAACAGTGGAAGGACTGTTCTATCCATTCAAGGATACGAAGGAGCGTCAGCTAAATGCCTGAAATACAAATATACTGTAGTAATGTGAATAATGTGACTGGGAGAAACGACACGACAGAAAATCAGACGTCTTCAGTGGCAGAACTCTATTTTTCCTATTTCCAATTCTGTAAACGGTTCCTGAGCCGCAGACCTCAAATATGCCCAGAGTAAACGATTTATTCTATTTGTGAGACTTTTACAATGGCCGCCCCTGTCTGCCTCTCTTGTTATGGTATCACAGGCGACAGGAGAGCCTGACCGCAGCCGCTCTCTGACCACATGTGGCTCATTTTCAGGCCGGGTTACTGCAGCCTTTAACTGCCCTGTAAAGATGGAAAAAAAAAAAAAAACCCCACACCATGCAGGTTTACGGGACTTTCTTTTTAGTGGGAGCCAGGTCAGCCTTCCATATCACTGGAGCTGATTACTGGACTGTTATCAACACACTGCATCTGAGCGGCTGCTGGAGAGACACTTCAAACAAGCTGACAGAGAGAGAGAGAGAGAGAGAGAGAGGAGGAAAGAGGGAGAGGAAGAGAGATAAAGCGGAGAGAGAGGGTTTGCACAGGGAAATAGAAAAGGGGGTAAAGAGAAGGAGAAAAACTTCCACATGTTCTTAAAATGTCTGAAAAATCACAATTAAATGAGAAATCACATTCTAAAGTTGTTACATAATTCTCCATATCATAATGTACACTGATTTAAGAATGAATGCCAAAAAATTCACAAAATTTTCTCTCTTTTTTTTGTATGTTTATATCAAAATCCCAATACTTTTACCTCCTGGAAAACAATATACTTTCTGTGATTATTTCATGGTGTAGGCCTATGTGAAAATAAAAAAAATACCATCACAGATTTTTTAACTCCCCTCATCCCATCATATCAAACCCGCTTCGACCTAAGATACATATGTGAATTTTTGGTGCATTTTTTAAAACGCTGCTTAGTTTTCCTAAGACGCCTTGCTGATGGTTGCGTCCCGGGGGCCAAAATTTATTCATTTTGCAAGAATACGAAATTTGTGACGGCTCAAGATTATGTGCAAACATTTTTGAACTGTCCCTTCCTGCATTGTGTCCCGCCTTAACATCCTGTTTTGACTGGAAATACATTGAATTATGAAAGCAAAATTCCTTGTGACCCTAAAATAAATGATCTATATGTAAGTAATTTACTCAAATAAAAGATTTTATTGTGGAATTCTGACATTTCCATTTTAGGTTTTCAAATCCGATAAATCATAATTTGCAAATAAAATACTTGGAAACCAGCTAGAGAGAGAGCGAAAAAGAGAGAGAGAAAGAAGAGAAGCAGTTTAAGAGCTCCACCATAAGATGATAATGATGATGATGATGAAGGAGTTTGTTTGAAAATGAGGCTCCAGAAGGAAAACAATGTCCGTGGACAAAGTGCTTTTTAAGAGGAATTCTGCGGACACTCATTATCATCATATCATGACCGAAAATGCTGAAGTTTGTGTGGATTTTCGGGAAAATCGCTGAACTACCCGAGGGGGTGTGGAGTGTCGTAATGGTAAATCTGTGTGATCTGTTCGATGAAAACTGTGAGTCAGTTGATACGAGTGTTTTGATTAGACTCTTTATCGCGGTCAAACTTCAAGACGTGGGGAGAAACCAGGAGAGAGAGAGAGAGATAGAGGGAGTGTGTGTGTGACAGATAATAAATAAATAGCAAAAGGAGGACAAGAGCCGGGGAGAAATAGGTGAAAAGATAAAGAGAGAGGGAGTATGTGAGTGGGACAGAGAGAGAGAGGAGGAAAAAAAACACAGAGGATGAAACAGAGAGGAAGACATAGTTCAGCGCTCCCAGACTTGTCGCCTGTTAAGCCATAAATCACTACAGTGAAGCAGAGGAGTGAATCACCAGCAAGAGCGAGAGGAACAAAGAGAGTCAAAGAGAGAAAGTTAGATTAGATAGAGGGTGGGGGAGAGGAGAGTGAGAGAAGATATAACAGAGAGAAACAAAGGCGCGATGGGGATGGAGAGAGAAGCAGAAAGATAGTGGGGAAAGTGGGAGAAACTCACTGATAGGGAGAGAGAGAGAGAGAGAGAGAGAGCTGCTGGGTTTATATTCAAGTATTTCTTTTCTAAAGTGTGATGTATTGAGTAAGAAAGGCTGAATGGAAGCAGCAAAATTCAATGAAATGTCCTCAATTTTGCAAAAAAAAAAAAAAAGTTTACACACTCGATTGAAGTGGATTTTTTTGGTGGTGCAACTATAAGATAGATAGTGAAGAAAAGGATAAATAAAAGCATAGACTGGGCATTGTCCAGGTGAAGGGTTCAGCCTCATTGCACAACAGTTGAAAAGGCTTTTGACTTTCTGAAGTGTAAAATGTCTGTCCAACACAACCTTCTAGAAATATGCCCACTGTCTCTCCCAGGTATAAGGCCCCTTTGTAACTGTATGGCTATTAGCTGGTGCATTGAAATATTGACAAGTGCATTTGTTTGTTTTTGTCTTTGGTTGAATAGCATGAAACATGGCCGACATTATCTGACACTAAAAATACCTGGACCCCACTTGAACTAACCCAGTGATTCTCAACCTTTTTCATATGAAGGACCCCTAATTTAGTCCACATTAGGGTCACGGACCTCCATTTGATGAGATTTTGTCTCATTTTTATTGTTAGATATGATTTTGTCCAGTATTCCATGACTATCTGTATTGTAGGTAGAGAGATAACAGTGAAAGTATGATCAAAATAATAATTCTTCTACATTCTCTAATTGTGTTAACTTCTTGTAAATGAAATAATGCTGAAGTTTAACAATTCATCAATTTGCTGGGGACCCCCTGGAACCCCCTCAAGGACCCCTGGTGGTCCCCGGACCCCAGGTTGAGAACCACTGAACTAACCTATCATGTAACGATCTTCTTCCTCTTCTACACTTAAAAAAAAAAAAAAAAAAAAAAATCTGATTCTACAAATGCTACTTATTCCTATCAAAAGACTTGGCTGATGAAGACTGTGATACTGTTGACAAAATGCACTTATTGTAAGTCACTTTGGACAAAAGCGTTTGCTAAATGACATAATGTGATGTAACGTAACGTAAAAATACCAAGCAACTCTTGAAAGACTCTTGCCATGTTTCCTGTGGATGTGTTGTTTTTACATTTATTCAATTCAAACCAGCTGATGGAAACATGCATTTAAAAAAAAATGTGATGCACTTTGGCAATAATCTAACCCACAAACTAATCGCTATACAACCATGATGGAGACTTCTTAAACGAGGGAGAGACAGTATGGGAGCAGGTATGGGAAGTCAGGCAACATTTCATAAAGTCAAAAACCACTTAGAACTGTTAAACATCATTATGTATTCAAAAAAACGTGTTTCCATCACTATTTATTGCATCATTTCTTTATTGGCAAAAAAAAGGATTTCCACCTCAAGTGAGTGTAAAAACTTTTTTAGCGATATTAAGAAAATTGTAGCAAAATTTGCCGTTTCTGTTCAGTGTTTCTAATCATGATTTGCAAAAAAAAAAAAAAAAAAATCTTGGGTACTCGGTCAGAAAGAGTAGGAGACAAAGTGGAAAAGAGAAGCTGTTGTTAACTGCCAAGAGTTACAAAGTTCCTCAAAGTGTGTGATTGTGTGTATAAGAGGGGAGGGGAGAGAGAGAGAGAGAGAGAGAGAGAGAGAGGGAGAGACAGAGGGAGAGAGAGAATAGAAACACTGAAGTGCTATAAGACAGACAACAATGCAGGAAAATGCTTGGCTACTGTGAGTCTGTCAAAAAGAGAGAGAGAGAGCAAGGATGGGATCTCTACTATCAGAGAGACAGACAGAGAGAGAGAAGCAGACAGAGAGAGAGAGAGAAGCAGACAGAGAGAGAGAGAGACAAGATGAAGAGACAGAGGGAGGTTTCTCCTCTATCAGTGCAGCAGACAGACGGTGATAGCAGCACTTTACTGCAGGACTTCACATCGACTGCAGCCTCTTCATTTTGTCTCTGTACCAGCTGGCTAACGTCTCATCTGTGACACACACACACACACACACACACACAGATAGACAGATATACGCACAAACAGACAAAGAGACACAGCGCACACCTAGAGACACAAATACACACATATACACACACACACACACATACACATACACTCGAGTGGGAGTGTTGTGCAGAGAAATATATCCAATATAAGAAAATGTAATTATCGTGTTTGTGGTTGGACTTTGACTCCCAGCCAGCAGACGTTGAGTCCCGCCTTCTTTACCATGAACCGTGTGTGTGTGTGTGTGTGTGTGTGTGTGTGTGTGTGTGTGTGTGTGTGTGTGTGTGAGCGCTCACATAGACGACCACAGTTCATGAACAAATCTACAACATAAGTCCTGATTATTTCTCTGCGTTACGTTCTGCAGCTGCTCTTTGTCTCGCTAATTTTTCCAAAATCTTTCAGACCTTTAAATATTGCTTAAGTAAACCCAGATACCAAGACAGGTCACACACACACACACACACACACACACACACACACATTTCTCTAATGAACCGATGTATTACGCACTGAAGGGCCATGATGACACACATACTGTATATACACACAAACTAAAACACACTAGTATTCTCTCTCTCTCTCTCTCTCTCTCTCTCTCTCTCTCACACACACACACACACACACACACACACACACACAAACAGAGTTCCTCCGTAATCAAGCTCTGTATTTCCCATTGGATGTCCATATTTACAGGGTTCATTAGTCACTTAGCTTTTCCCAGAGAAACGCCGCTGTCTGTTGGCACCGAAACAAACCCGCAGTCAGCAGAACAACCACAACTTTCCCATTACTGTCCTGAGAGCTGGGGCGAGTGTGTGTGTGTGTGTGTGTGTGTGTGTGTGTGTGTATAAGAGAACATGTATATGTGTATAAGAAACAGTATGAATGTTTGTGTGTGTGTTTGCAAGAGAAAGACTGTGAGACAGAAAGGGAGAAAGAGCGAGTGTGTGTGTTTGCCCAGAAGATATCAGATAGATTAGCTGCTAATCAGGCATGTAATCTTGTGTCTGTGTGTGTGTGTGTGTGTGTCTGTGTGTGTGTGTGTGTGTGTCTGGCTTGGTAGAAGAGAAGAAGAGACAGAAAAAAAAATAAACGAAAGAAATAGACTAAATGTTTCTAATTTAACAATATTAACAGTTTGTCATGGTAAGATTCAGTAATTAGATCAATATGACTGATACTTTAATGATTATTCACAATATAATGACATTTAACACAATAAGGAGTTGCAGCAAGAGGTAACTGTTTGAATTCTGAGGACTTCATTACCCAGAAGTCCTGTAACATGATGTCAGTAAACTAAATTTCTTCTTCTTGTGGCTGCTGGAGGTGCTGAAGAAAACACTGTTGAGTCTAACTTTCTCTGCTCGCAACTTTTGTATTTCTATTATTATGTCTGTGTTTCTATGTCTGTTTTATCATTTCTATATGAGTATTTGATAGCAAGGTGTCATTGATTCAGTGCTATTAAAGCTGCATTTAGGCAACTTCATACTTTGGCGGCCCCAGGTGGCAGAGAGAGGTAACTGTTTGAATTCTTGGAATGTTTGAAGTACCCGGACCCTAGGATCCGAGACCCGACCCGGGACCCGTACGGGTTCGGGTCCACGTTTTATTATGGTCAATCGGGTCCGGTTCGGGTCCCATTCTATTACCGCGGGTCCCGGGTCTGTTTATCATTATGTGTAATACCCGAGTGGATCCGAGAAGACCCGTGATCGGCGCCGATCACGTGACGAGACGAGAAACGCACGGGGAAGCGCTGTGTAACTTGCGCGATGATTAGGCTGACCTAGGATCAGATTACAAGAGCAAGAAAAAATAAGGTGAAAAAAACGTTGAGCGGTGCCAGCGAGTTGGAGCGGAGGAAAGGCGCAAGATGGATACCTTCTCCACTGAGGTGAAAAATAAGCTAAAAGAAAATGAATATAAAGAGGTGAAACCTAGCGGCACCTCTTCTGTTGTAGCCTATTGTAGCTGCTAGATTCCATTATGGAGTCTCACTGTCATCTACTGGACAAACTGTAGAACGGCACAACTTGGCAAGTCTTTCTGTTATTTTGATCTCCTTTTATTAGGCTACCATTATGTTGTATCCGACATGATAAACGTTTTTAGCAGTAGAACGGCATTTTTAGTAGCAATTTTAATTACCGGGTTTGTCGGGTCCATAAAATAAACCCGACCCGATCCTCTTTCCTCTCGGACATGCGGTCGGGTCTGTAATATCTCGGGCAAAAACGGGTCGGTATATATATATTTTTGTAAAAAATTATCGGGTCCAATCGGATCTCGGAACGAATTTCCCGGGTCCATTAGGGTTCGAGTCCGTCATTTTGGACCTGTGAAGACCTCTAGTTCGAAGTACTTCATTACCCATAAATCCTGTAAGGTGATGTCAGTGAACTCAATGTCTTCGGTGAAATCTACAGCGTCTCGGATGCTTCCTCTCTGCCGTAGTCCCACTTCATCATTCAGGCTGAGAAGACAGGTGTATTTTTTTTTTACATAGAACTCCCGTTGTTTTAGATTTATTTGAGTCAGTATTAAATGTGGTCCAGTTTAAAGTCAAACTGGATAAAGAATCTGACGGAATCTCTCAGCGCTGCCAAGCAGAGACAGGTAGCCAACTCAAACATGGACATTATGCTATTTAGTCATGATTAAGAACAATACCAAGAGCGAAAGTAATTGTATTTGATGCTGGCGGCCAAATACGTGCTTAAATGACTGACAATCAATCATTACTTGTAGTACAGTACAAGTATAACAGTAAAACACACACACACACACACATAGCCAGCCCGCTCTCAAGATGGATACTGATATTTCATCATTGACGTCTTTCGCAGAGTGTTTGTGTTTTCGGGGTAACACAGTACGTGCCATTTGTGTTTGTAATGATTATTCAACCTGTCATCGAGCGCCTGAGCTACCGCCATTAATCCACCCTGCTTATCGCTACGCGCCGCATGTCAACGCCAGCGGCAGCGAGCAATGCTCTGCTTTCATTCAGCCTTCATTCGCTCCAATTAGGTAAATAGCGGATAATGTTGTAGAAAAGATTAGATGGAGCAGAACGTTATTGATCCCCGAGGGCAAAGTGGGTCAGTGCAGCAGCAAAGAATAGAGGCGTAGGTCGGCGAACAAAGAGAAAAAGGTAGTAAAGGATAGGAGTAAAAGTTACGAAGGCGTATAAATACAAATATAATGATTTTTTTTTTTAAATTACATTAAGGATAGAGCGTCTTCTTGATGCTAAGAGTCTCTACTGGTACATTTACACATTCGGAGATGCCTGAAATTTATTTAAATTGATGGTAAACAGAGTGCTGATCAGCACAGTGGGGACATAATACACATATACTGTATGTGTGTTTGAGTGTGAGTGCATGTGTTTTTCTGTGTGTAAGAAGCATGCGTGTGTGTGTGTGTGTGTGTGTGTATCGGTTGATACCATGTAGTAACGTTATAGTCTTAACATTTTGTGTTATTTTACAAGTTAATATAACCAGCTGACAAGTACTAATTATCGTTCATCGAAAAAAACCAACTGAAAAAAGTCAATAAAATGGCTTCAGTGGATGCAGCCGTTCTCCAAGAATAATTTTTGAGACGTTCATTCCTGTCGCCTTTCGTATCACACTTGTAGAGAACTGGGAAGCTTTGAATGGCTGGAATAAACTTCTCGTCCATTTTGCACTTGGCAGGCGGAGCTGTTGTGCACGAAATTAAAAAATGACATCGGTAGGGAAACAAGGAAGCGGGGAAATCTGATGACGGCTGTTGACTGCGAAAACTTGAGCCTTGGTCGACTTTTCTCAGATGTCAATTTTGTTGAGCGTCCAAACATCAGAGTTTCACTGGTCGCTCTGCTCTATAGGAAAAGAACGGACTTGTTGAAAGAATACACACACACACACACACACACAAACATATACATGTACTACTATGGGACTGAAACACCATCTCACCCACATACAGTATGTACGCCCAACCACACACACACACACACACACACTCTCCAGTGGGATTGGAACACCATTATTTTGCCATTACTCCAGCTTCCTCGGGGGGTTTGGTGATAAATATTTACTGCTTTCAAGACGTCTTCTCCTCTCTGATCCAAGGAAAATGTTGTGCTGAGTGGACAGTGTACAGACAACACTGCAAAAATGTAATTGAAAGTGAAAAACGTTAACTTGTAAGCTTTGAAAAAATATGTTTTATGATATTTCTATACATTAGAAAGTGCAGTGTTTTGTTTCTGATTATATTCTTATTGATTCTTTGATGTTTGATGACTTTAAGACTACAGATAACATCAAATCACTTGTTCAGCAGTAAAGATGAAGAGTTTTGAGATTCGAAGAGTTTCATTCTAAAAAAAAGTCTGTCTGAAAAAAGTGACGCCTACTCTTGCAAAATGCTAGATACGTACATTATTAAAAAAAGTACAGTAGTTTTTAATGGATAGTGGGTAACTTACATCACTGAAAAAAATCATAGCACTAGTAAGGTCGGGATCACCTATATTTTATAGGTATTAAATGATGAATTTCAGGTAATGATTTTTCCCAAATTGCAGATGAACTCTTGATGTTTTGCAGTGTGGCTGTCAGGAGGAGCAGACATGTTCAAAAGGCTCCAGCTAACATGTGTGACACTAATCAGTTTAATCAGACACACAGCGGAGTGGAGTGTTTACTCCAGTCCAAACTGTGCAGGCAGGCACTTTGCTCTGATTTGTCATCCTTTCCTTTGATCTGCCCCTGAGTGTTTAAGTCTGTACTTTTACTGCTGTTGTGTTTTTTAAAGCAGTGGTTTTCAATCACGTTCCTCGGGACCCAGACTTCTGCTGGCTTTCATTCTAATCTAATCAGAGACTGTTTTACACCTGGGATACAAGGTAGAATTCAATTCACTGCAATTAACTAACTGGTAGGATAAAAAAAACCCTGCAGCACTCTGGGTCCCAAGGACCAGGATGCAAAACCACAGTTTTAACGTATTTGCTCCTTCTTTTGCCTGATCAAGTGTTATGTTTAGATTTACAGTGTGTACAGTGAGATCTAGATGATATTTCACAGATACGATAGCTTTGTTAATATGAACTAAAAAGGAACCAGACCCAAACCTTGGGTTGACAATGACCAAAGTATTTAAAAGGCCCCAACTTTTAATCCTTTCGTATTAGGTTAAATATTCTACAAAAAGCTCAAAATGTTAATGATTTCTGCTCAGTCAAACTAAGTACTTGAGTACTTTTTTAAGTACTTGAGTACTTTTTTAAAGACCTGTTCTTTTATACGAGTTCCTTTCGAGACAGTTCCTCTAACTTACATTTTACTGAGGTAGCATTACTTCTATGAGTACAGTATTTCAGTACTCTTTGTACTTGTGCCGTTGGCCATACTGTGTTTGTTTAATGTGAGCTGGAGAGAGGAATCTCTCCTTTTGGCCCCGCGCTGCTCCTTCCCTCTGAGCGGCCGGGTCAAAGCACTCCGGCCCAGTTTGGGGGCAGCCAGCACCATCTGAATTGCTAAGAAAACACAAAATCCGCTTCCAGCTCAATCCTAACTTTATGATAACACGTAATTAATCGGCTGGAATCTGCTGGCGCAATCAAATCTGGCCTTAACCCCGCACCTCCACGCAATTACAAGTTCAGGATGGAGAATATGAAATGTGTTTTGGGGGAAATGTGTTTTTTTCTCAGAGTCGCTCCATGTGAACAAACAGCTGAGTGGAAGTGTTTATAACGTATCCGGGCAGAAAATGTTGCCATGTTTTGTTTATTACATTTTTTTGTCTATTGCAGGATGCTGCATTTGTTGATTTGCTTATGGCTCTTTTTGTAATGAAAGTGTTTTCCTTGAGGAGAAACAAACACAGCAGAGAGGTTGGGTGTCTGTGTTTTACATTCTGAGTGTCTTGAGAGCGGTTGTGTGTGTGTGTGTGTGTGTGTGTGTGTGTGTGTGTTTGAGTGTGTGTGTGGCGGGGAGGGGGGTCGAGTCTGGACAGCAAGTGAGAGCATCAAATGGATGTTCAGCCTGCAGCGCTGCTTTCTGAGGCATCACTGTCAGTGGGATTGACAGGTTTCATTCAAAACAAGCTGGTGTTTCATACTTCTAAGCGTAGTGGAAAAAAGTGTGAGTCAAAAGCACATGTATGCAAGGAATGGAAAATATAAACATTAAGCACCACATTCATATGTTGGAGCATTCTATAGATGACCATGAACACCTACATTTACATTTAGACATTCAGCTGGTCCTATTCAGAATAAATTACAGTAAGAAAGTAGGAAACAATAGAATAAGTCAGTATCAGTGAATCCCATGATTCTTTAAAAGCTGCACTACAACTTTACACCCGGCGGCTCCAACTAGCAGCGAGAAGCATCTGAATTTGAACTTCAAAACCCAGAAATCCTGTAAGGTGAAGGTCAATAAAGGTCACACAGCTCGCTCATGTTTACCAACCGGTTGGTCTGTGATGCTTTATACCAAAGGAAACCAAAGAGACGAGAGAGGAGAAGATCTAACGTTGGTGAGTCCAGCTTCCTCTGCTCACTGCTGTTTAGGAGACGGATTGGATTTCACTCTCAAGTTTGGATTCGTCACTTCTGTAGATGGAGAAGTGTCCATATCCAACACTAGAGGTTCATTAGGACAAATGGAGCGAATCTACTGCTTCTCAACAGAGGTGGAAAGTAACTAAATACATTTACTCGAATACTGTACTTAAGTTCAATTTTGAGGTACTTGTACCTTACTTGAGTATTACCATTTTATGCTACTTTATACTTCTACTCTACTACATTTCAGAGGGAAATATTGTACTTTTTACTCCACTACCTTTATTTGATAACTTAAGTTACTAGTTACTTTGCAGATTCAGATTATTAACACAAAATATAATCAACTAATAAATTGTGATGTATTATTATAGATTACTGTAAGCTACCCAGCAGTATATAAAGTAGTGGAAATCAGCCCCACCTTTTCCAGCTGCAACATTAAAGTGATGCATACACATTAATGCATCAATAATTATAATTAAATAATATAATATATACTGTATTATTCTGAAATGGGCCATTCTGCATAATGAGTACCTTTACTTTTGTTGCTTTAAGTACATTTTGATGCTAATACTTTTGTACTTTTACTTAAGTAACATTTTGAATGCAGGACTTTTACTTAACAGAGTATTTTTATACTGTGGTATTTCTACTTTTACTTAAGTAAAAGAGCTGAATACTTCTTCCACCACTGCTTCTCAATTAGTGGGAATGAGACGCTCTTCTCTGTTGTAGCTTCACTTTGTGATATAGGCTGAGAAGAAGGGTTGATTTTTACATAAAAATCTTGCCTAGTGCAGCTTTAAAGAACTTCAGAGCACTTCAGTCACAACGCTACACACGGTGTAATCAGGAATTTGTTTCTTCACATACACACATATATGTTCTGGTGTCATCAGAGAGGTGCAGAGTTAGCCGTTTCCAGCAGGTGAGGGCTCAGTATCTTGTTCACAGCGATGGATACTGGGCTGTGATCCAAACGGGTTTGTGTCTCTCGCAGCAGACCACCCTGTCGCCTCCTGGGAGTAAACAACAAATAAACAAGCCGCCTAGGAATAAACAAGTGCAATGATAACAACTACAAAAGGATAGATGATTACTTTAAATGTTATAACACACTATCCTTTTCTAGATCTTACAGAATTCGTATAGTCTTAGTTAGTACACAGCTTTGTTGAATACTCAGTTCTGATTGGCCAATGAACACTTTCTGAGGTTTGTTATTTCTAAATACCAGACTGCCGTTTCACATCTAATCATATCACTCTGCAGTCAAGAAGTCTGGTCGATTTTGTTGATTTCTAATCAAATTAACCGGCTCCACCTTGTGGCAACAAGACTGCAGACAGTCCTGCTAGTTTTATTTTTGAGGCGGAAAGTTATAAATTACTGTAGCTTGTAATGAAATAATTTTAAATCAATATTTCATGCCAACTGATTAATGTGTTTGGTAAGTAGGCATGTAATAGGCTGGATAATATCAGGGCTAATTTTAAAATAATGACCAGCTCACTGTTCATTACCCCTTATGTAACTAATGGTGTTATGTAATATTGGAAATAGTGACATTTTTTCTTTATTTTCCAGAGAAAAAGGGTTTTGTTGAGCAGTTCTGCCTGTTTCCAGCACCGCTCCCGCCCTGCTTCAGTTTATACACAGTGGCTCTGGAAAGAATTCAGACCCCTTCACATTTTACACACTTTGTTATAGACACTGTTATACACTTTTTTTTTTGCCGTCAATCTACACCAATACCCCATAATGAAAAGCAAAACACATTTTTAGATATTTTTGCAAATAAGTGTTCAGACCCTTTGCTATGACACTCCAAAATCGGAGAGATCACAGAGAACAGTACAAGTCATCATCAAAGGACTACAAAAACAAAGATAAAAAAGAAAGCTTGGTATAACATTGGGATGACTGCAGGTTTTCCAGCTCAGTTTCTTATTGAATTTATTCTGTATCATCTGTTTCTTCTTTTTTCTCTGAAGTAGCTCCGTTATGAACAAAGCCTTCCTGTTCTTGTGCCTCTCCACCATGTTGACGCTGCTAAAAAAAACCCAACAGACTCAAATCTATCTGTCAATAATTCTGTCTGTTTCCTGATGGATCAGTGTGTTCGCTGCCTGACAGATTCCCCAGCTGCTTTGAGAAATCCAACCGGTCACAAACCCGACTGTCTTTCCCTTCACCGTTACCCTGATATCAAATTCACTGCAGACTCACCTGATCTATCCAGCAGAGCAACAGTCTTTATGTTGTGTTTCATGAATACCTGGTTCCTGTTTTACATCCAGAGTGGATCAACATCTGTCCAGAGCTGAATGTAAAGCAGTCAGAAACAAACTGTGTGTAAATCTATTGCTTTTACTCTGCATTTTTCATTGAGAGTTTGATGGGTGAGTTTTATGGCCATTAGTTACACTCAGACAGCAGTTTACATTAAACTGAACGAAATGTTCAATGTGCATATATACACACATACACACCGACACACAGTCACACACACACTTGCACACATATGTACATGAACATATGTACATATTCATATATTAGCCTACTCAACAAGACAGCCGTCAACAAGATTTGGACCCCACAAGATGGTGAAATTCTCTCTCTCTCTCTCTCTCACACACACACACACACACACACACACACACATACACACACACACAAGCCTTCAACAGGAAATGGCATATGTCCTTGTCTGATCTCCGAGGCCTAGTTTGTATCAGTGTTCATGGTTTTATCCTTTCTTTCCTCGGCGACACAACAGGAGTTCAACATATGACAAACCCATCAGTCAGCACAACACTGTGTGGCCTGGACCAGCATCTACCTTCTCCTCCTTTACTGTCTGATATGAGTTTCTACCCTGGACACACACATGTATTCAGTGTCAAACATTTTGACCTTTAATAGATGTTCATACGACACCAGCATTGAAAACCCATGTAACTCTAGCGCCAAAATTAAGTGCCGGCATCGCTTTATGAAATCTGAGCGTAAATATCTTCCTGATATCAGTTCAAAAGTTTCCCAAGCTGCTTTAATAAGAATATTTAATGTGCCATAATATCATACTGTGAAAATGTTATGCTCGTTTAGGTTGATATTGAACTCAGCCCCTTCCTGCACGTTAACGTCTGTCAAACGCTTGCTGGGAAAAGTCCTACTTTTTCCACGCTTGCTGCACTTTTCTGCCACTGCCAAGAGGAGAATCCTGCTTTAGTAATGTATATGTGGTGGTTGGGGGCTTCTGCAATAGATACCACTCTTTTAACACCTTCATTTATTCAGGGAAAGTTGCGTTTTTACACAGTCCCCTCCCTATAAAAAATCTTGTTATGGAGGCTACGCTGCACCTACTCCTCCTGTTACTGTGAATGAGAATGTGTTCAAACTAAATTTCCCCAGTTAAAAGTAAAAAAAAAAAAGCCCATTTTAAGCTTCCTACAGTTGTATCATGCTCACTCTAACTTGAGAAGACTATGACAACACAACAGATAGTAGCTTAAAGCAATAATCTGCGACATTTTCATAGAAATAAATGTCTGTTTTAGTACTCTACTGCCGATTGATATAACACCACAGTGAAAGCTTTTCCATCTGCTGTACTAAACAGCCGGTGTCTGGTAGCTCTTTCCCGGGAAAAACCTCTGCTGCACAGGAAGTGATGCGTTTTACATTTCCGGTTTGTTTGTAATCAACAGAAGAAGAAGAACTGGGTAGTTAGCATGGGCAGTGATAGCCACCATGGCTGAACAGACAAAGAAGAGAGAAACTCAAACTGCATCAATAGAAAATCCAAGCTCCGCCCACACTGTTTGATTGACAGGTGATCTGTGGGAAGTGCAGAGCGGAAACACCACAGCAATGAGTGAGGAACAAGAAACTAGTAGATTTCCACTTACATGCAAAATTTGACAAGCTCAGCCCAAAAGCTTCCACTGGTAAAGTCACAGAGTTTCTCCAGAATAACTTAAGGACCCCCTTTTCAGTCTTTCTGGGAGCCACGTTCAGGGTCCCCAACCAGCCATTGAGACACACTGCATTAGATGATAAATAGCCGAGAGGAGGAAACAGAGAGACAGACTGTAAGTGAGATTTATCCTCTGTTCAAAAGGCCAGAAAATTTGTTAGCAGAACGGACAGGCTGTTATCAGCTGGACAGGGATAAAATACTCCTCCTCTGTGTGTGTGTGTGTGTGTGTGTGTGTGTGTGTGTGTGTGTGTGTGTGTGTGTGTGTGTGTGTGTGTGTGTGTGTGTGCGCGTGTGTGTGCGTGTGTGTGTGTGTGTGAGAGAGAGAGAGTAGTATCTGAATGCTGGCTCGTTTCCCCCCCCCCCAAATCCCTGTTTAAAGAGTCATTTATCACTTTACAGCTGTGAGGTGGCACTGTGGGAGATTTCAGTTGCCATGGAAATGACAAGGGCCGATGAGGAGGGGGGGGGAGGGGGGGGTATGGGAGTGATGGGGGCAGAGAGTTGGGGGCAAAGGGAGGACAGATAGACGAGTAGAAGAGATGAAGAAGAGGAAAGGAAGAAAAAGAGAGATAGAAGAATGGGTGGACAGACTGGAAAGAAGTTGTAGAAGAAGAAGTGGATGGATGGAGCGCTCATTGGTAGACGTGTGAAAGAAAAAATAGATTGTGAATAAACAGATTGTGGGATAGATGGATAGATAGATGACAACAGATGAAGGAGGTGAGAGGGATGGAGGGATGAAGAGAGTGAGAAGAAGTGTGTGTGCGTGTGTGTGTGTGTGTGTGTGTGTGTGTGTGTGGGAGAGATTCCCAGTGACATTGTGGCCGAGCGCCAGACTGACCGCAACCATGCAGCGTTTCCAAGAAACTCTACTTGTTCTTTCTCTCTCTCATTCTCTTCTCTTCTTCTCTCTCTCTCTCTCTCGCTCTGATTCTCACCACGCACACACACTCACACACACAGTAAATACACACACACAGTCTCGCTCGCTCACACACACACACACACACACACAGTCAGACACACACAAACACACACCCTGGAGTGTGGCCAAGCACCACAGCCACTAAGGGGCTCAAACATTCCCTTTTTATCGCCCCGAAACGAGTGAACCCAAAACTCTCTCTCTTTCTGTCTCTCTCTCTCTCTCTCTCTTTCTCTCTCTCCCCCCTCCCTTCTCTCACTCTCTCTCTCCCTTCTCTCTCTCTCTCTCTCTCTCCCTCATCCCTCCCTCAGCTCCTCCAGGTAGTCAAAATGAAAACCCTGATTTTAACCACACAGAAGATTTCTTGAAGTCTTAAAGGTGCTACATGCAGCATTTTATCATCAATAAATCATGAATTATGAGACATTAGTATAATTACTGTAAACAAACAAGACCATCACTGAGAAGATTGGCAGCATCCACAACAATATATTGATGTTTTAAGATGCTCCAGTTCATTTCTAAATTGTAGAAGAGACAGACAGGATCCGTAGGGGGCTCGAGTTATTTATGTGAAAATGTCGTGGATTATTATTTTAAAATACAATATGACATCTATGACATCTATTACAGTTTTTCACAACTGCTTTCACACATTTCCTGAAATGACACAGCATTTTCCCAAAACTATAAACACAAAACCCAAAAACCAACAGTGTTCTGGCCAAATCTCAGACTGCGAAGACCAAATGAAACTCAAAATCATGTTATGCACAGACACTGCCGAATACCTGTTACACTCTGTTAAGGGAAATTAAAAATACTATACTACTACTATAAACGTTATAAGTTGCTATATCTATTTCTATCATTATCTTTGTGAAATGTCTGTAAATGTCTGACTCAGTGCTTTTACATGCAACGTAAATTCCTGTAAAGACCATCAGACCTTTACAGCCAATCAGAACACTGCAACCCGTCTGGTGTTCAACCAACCAAAACTCTCTCACGTCACTCCCCTCTTCCCTATCTCCCTAAAAATTCAATGAATGCTACTTATTCCTATTAAAAGACTTAGCTGGCAAAATGCACTTATTGTAAGTCGCTTTGGACAAAAGCGTAAATCTATAAATTAAATCTGAATCTCTAAAACTACTATAGAAGTTAATTAATCCATAACCACATGCTTTTTCAGAACAACCTCTATACATGTTATTGCACTTTGCAATAACATGCTACTGTAATCTACATCAGTGGTTCTCAATGTGGGGTCCGGGGACCACCAGGGGTCCTTGAGGGGGTTCCAGGGGGTCCCCAGCAAATTGATCTATTGTTAAACTTCACCATTATTTCATTTACAAGAAGTTAACACAATTAGAGAATGTAGAAGAAAGACTGTTTTGATCATAGTTTCTCTGTTATCTCTCTACCTACAATACAGATAGTCATGGAATTCTGGACGAAATCATATCTAACAATAAAAAATATTCTCAGATTTGGGTCCAAGAGGCAAAATCTCATCAAATGGGGGTCCGTGGCGCTAATGTGGACTAAATTAGGGGTCCTTGATATGAAAAAGGTTGAGAATCACTGATCTACATAAGTTATATATGTGTGCAAGTGAAACAATGCACAATATCCAAACAAAAAAAACAACAAAATCATAATTTTTATGTAACACTGGAAAGCTGCCGTCAACTACTGCTGTTTTGAATTTTAGAATTAAAAGCCAGCGTACTGATAGTCAAAGTATTTTCTAAACGGTTGAAATGAATATAATTACTGTGTAATTACTTTAAGTCGCCTGGGTAAAGGAATCTAACCTCTCTGGAGCTTTTAAAACATCATCAGCACTGATATACGGCTGAAGCACATGAAGTCATTCTGGGTTTCTCATAAGCCGCCGTGTTTGTTATGGATGGAACAGACAGTCTGTCAGAGGCAGGTGAAACAGCAGAGAGGGGGTCAACATCCCTTCATATTACCAAACCGCAGAGTCTCTCGCTTTTCGTCTTTCCATCGCTATCTCTCTTTCTCTCACACCATCTCTCTTCTCCTCCATCTATTACCGCTCTCTCTCTCTCTCTCTCTCTCTCTCTTTCTCTTGTTTTACCAACCCAATTTAAACCACACTGTCCATCATTACTCTATGAATGACGTCCATCCCACACCATCTGTTTAAACACGCTGACAGAGGAGCGCCATGACAACAGCTGTTATTAATACTTTAAAAAAAAAACAAGAGCCTTATTTATTGTCATAGTTAATCCATTTGGACCTACAGGTAATCTTGTCTTTCACCAGTGACTTGTACATGTTCAGTCGTTTTGTATGTTCATGTCTTTGTGTTCTGTGGTGTAGGGATCAATCTGTGTGGGTCAGTGATTGAAAGCTTTATTGTCATACTTTAACGAATGCACAAGTCTTTGGTAGAAAGTGATGACAACACAAACATCAAAATCATCCCTCTGTCCCTGGTAGATTGTTAGCTGTGGTTATGTCAAAACTGAGAAATTGAGAACAGATTGTAGCAGCTCTAAAGCTAAATGGCAATATGTGGCTAAGTCTGACAGCTTTGTGGAGGAGTTTGGTGAAATTGGTAAAATATAATAGACTACTTTCCCTGTTTACATAGAAAGTGAACGTTGTGGAAAACATTGTACAGCTAAAAATCACTGCTCAGTTGATGAATATGTGGTTGCTCATTTGAAATATGAGATAAACCTGGTTACATCAGCTATATTGACTTATTTTTTAAATGCATGATTCTACAGACCCTGTAATAGAAACCCTGAACAACTTTTTACTTAAAAGTCAGTCTCCTTACTTTGGATAATGCTAGTCGCCTACTATCACTCAACATACTGTATGCTAAAGTGTTAGCATGGAGCACCGGATCGAATCATCTACCAGGGACACATGGATGATTTCGGGGGTCGATGTTCTCATCACTTAACTTGATCCGCAGGCCAGTCTCCCAATAACTCGGTGTACTATATTTAAATTTACATTTTAGGCTTTTTGTACAGACTGTCCAACATACCATCCGTGTATTTATATCCTACTTCTGTCCTGCGTTGGCAGCCATTGCAGCCTGTTCTCCAAAATTAGGACTGAATTTCATTTGCAATCCAATCAAACCATTCCTTCATGTTTGCATTCTTCCACATGAAATGCAGTTTTATCTTCTTTTACATAACAGAACCCCCCCCCCCCCTCCTCCTCCTCCTCCTCCGGTCTGTTTTAAAACCATATTACTGAAACCAGACGGTCACACAGTGGGACAGGATAAAACACTCTCTTCCCCACCCAGACCCTCACCTGTCCCGCTGCTGTAAGATGTCTTTTGCTTTCCTATTCCGTTCTTCTTTACCCTCTGATGGGACTCTCAAGCTGTCAGGTTCTCAGGCTTTCTTATACAGAAAAGCCCCAAATTAATGAACAAATTTCACCAGGGACCCATTCTTTAAACCTCTAGCTGAGGGAACCCCCTCTGAGAAACATTTTTTCTATAAAGTTTTGGCCGGTGGCAGCTTGAGAAAAGTTTGGCTTCGGACTCTGTTTGAGAATATTTTGGCCAGCGTACTTTATTTAAGAAATTTCTGACATTCTTGGATTTGGGTGATTACAGAAAGGTACATTTTATTGTCCAGAATGATAACAGAAGTAAGATGATGTTTGAATAGTTATCCTCTCAATGTAATACTATATACTGAGTTATAAAATGCTGTGAAATGCCAGGTTAATTTCCTATTTAATAGTTTACTATTTAATAGTTTATTACTGTCAAAATGGATTCTATAGAACCTGTAGGCAGCAACAGCGTGTGTTTGGAAATATGATTTTGTCGAATTCACTGTTATCTTATGTGGGTGTCTCAAAAGCATGTATGTGTGTGTGTGTGTGTGTGTGTGTGTGTGTGTGTGTGTGTATGCATGCGTACATGTAAGTATGTCTGTATAATTTAAAATGAAACTTTATTGATTGCTGTGGAGAAACTGGGTTGCTGCAGCATCAAATAGTAAAAGGATACAGCAGGGAAATAATATATATGAATGGGAATTATGTGACAAAGTATGGATTACAGCAAAATCCAGGTGAGTCTGTGTATGCGTGTGTGTGTGTGTGTGTGTCTCCGTGGGCACATAGGCATGTGGGTGAAGTTTTTATTACCCAGGTTCCTTCACTCTGTGACGTCGGCGACACGGAGACATCGTGGGCACCGAGGGAGTCAAACGAACAAATAAATATAACTAGAACATGCCGGAATGGGCTGGAGGAGGGACAGAACACACACACACACACTCTGACACAGTTAAACACATGAACACATATATACATACACACACTCTCCTATATGCGTTCATGCGCATGCACACGTTCACTCACACTTGCAGTCTTAAATGTTTGCTTACATCTGCACACTCGCGCAGACACACACACACACACACACACACACACACACACACACACACACACACACACACACACACACGCACTACTGTGTTGACTTAGTCCATCTGGTCCTGATTGTGGTGAGATGAGTGAGATATTTGTCGTGGCTCGTTTGCGGGGGTGTAGTGGTGACCCTGCAGTCTGACTGAGACACACACACACACACACACACATGATGTAGACGCATTTACAGACACACACTCACTCACTCACACACACACACACACACACGGGCAAAAATATGCAGACATACACACGCAGGGCCTCCATACACACACAGAGCATCATAGAGACATGCACAGCCCCCTAAACACACACACACACACACACACACACACACACACACACACACAGTCCTGACCCTCTGTATAGTGACAGTCAGTGTTGGGAGTCCTAACACACAACAGACGGTTGGAGGGTCATTAGACTATAATATTTAGGTTAGTGACACAGCAGAGAGTCGACATATAAAGCTGTGATATATATTAACCAGATGCAGGAAGAGGCCGTTTTTTTTTTTCCTTTTTTCTTTGCTTTTCTTTTTTTTTTTCTTTTTTCTTTTTGGGCGGATACTTCAATCCAAACCGCCTTACAGCACCGTTAAGTGCATATATTTTTAGTGCTGGTGTCCCTGGTGAGAAAGGAAGCTCTAATCCTGGGTTTCCAATTCCAAACAGGTATTTTTGTGATTTGTGATGTTAGAAAAGCTGAACGGAAACAGCAAAATTCGATAAAAAAGTCCTCCATATTGCAAAAAAAGTGAGTGGAATCTTGTTGTTTTTTTTGCGATAAATGTGACGAATAGCAATGAAAATGCGTTTGACCAATAAATAATGAAAGGCTTGGCATGATCAGCCAATGAATGGTTCAGTCTGGTTACACAACAGTTCAAAAAGTTGCTGAAATGTAGTCTGTAAAGTATCTATCCACCACAACTTCCCAGAAATGTCAAACCCCTGGTCTCTCCCACGTTTAACTCTCCATTGTGGTTTTTTATGACAATTAGCTGGTGCATTCGATTATTGCCAAGTGCATTTCTTTGTTTTTGTCTTCGGATGAAAGCATGAAACATGGCCAACAACAGCTGACACGAGAGAATTATAACAACATTCCCAATACTAATAAATCCTTGAAATACTCCCCATTTTATTCACTTCAACCCAGCTGATGGTAACGCACATAATCCACATTTTATTTGTTGCGACGTTTCAAAAGTTTACCTAACATTTTCTTGACAATTCGATGGAATCAGCTCGTGTTAGTGCCAGGCCTACCTGCTTATCTTTGTGGAAGTTTGACAGTATAAAAAAGTAAATTGCTAATCAATAGAGTCGTGGATGGCTGTGTATGTGTGTGTGTGTGTGTGTGTGTGTGTGTGTGTGTGGGTGGGTAGGTGGGGGATTATATGGTATGTGCCTTAATCCACTGAGTCACTGCGATGTGTGTGTGTGTGTGTTTGTGGGGGGTGGATTGGGGGTTTATATGGTATGTGCCTTAATCCACTGAGTCACTGGGATGTGGATGATGTGTCTGTGTGTTGGGGGGGGTTGGGGGGTCTGTACTTCCACTTTCCTGACTGTAGATTTTAGGGGAATATAACAGGGAAACTGTTATGAGTACTATTTGATCCTATTCCCTGGAACTGCTGTGTTTGTATTCGTCCTCTGACTCACAGTGGCGTCCTGTGGGAACGACGTTCAGAATAACGAGACCAACTTGGATCCTCTCAGCTGCTTTCCCACTCCTACCTCTTCACAAAATTAGCTTTCCCAAACGGAGGATGGAATTAATTTAAGAGCTAAAGTAAAGAAAGTGAAAGTTGGAAGCTGTTTTTTTTTTTTTCCCCTTTCATTCTCCTCTCCACAAGCTAAAAATGAACGCTGGAACACGACTCTCTAATGTCTTCGCAGAGGAATGAACGTCCAATAATACGATTTTTTTTTATTGATCTCCCAAGGGAAATTGGGTATTTGCTTGCCCCCCCCCCCCCCTCCAGGGACGAAACACACAGTACCAGCAAGGACAAGCGACTCGGTTACAGCGGCTTGTTTGAGTCACATGCTCGAGCCAGAATCGACCAATCAAAAGACAGTAACCACTAGGCCACTGTAAACTAGCTGTAACCTTAATTTACTGTACATGAATGGTTAGCCTCACCAGAAAAAATATACATGGAATAGGAGACTTGAATTGAAGTGTTTCCTTTCATTTAATTAATCGCTGTATTTTTATTTTGGGAAAAAACATATAATACCTGATGTTCAAGCTGGTATTCAGTAGTGAGATTTACTTAACATGGCAACAATAATTTTGTCAGAGTAGGTGTCACATTTTTCAGGAAGAATCGTACTTTTAATTTTTATATTTTCAAATTGCTTCACAGGGCTCTTAATAATAAAATGAATAAAATGAGTAAAAGGAAATGAGGTATTGAAATATATCAGATTTGTTTGCGTGAGTAACGTCTGTACATGCTGAAGTAAAATCGACCTTTATTCTGAGTTACATTATATTCTCACAAATCCCATTACAGTTTATTTTCCAACGACAGGTCACACCCTGAGAACGTGTTTGAATAAACCCGCAATTTATATGGTCAAAAAAAGTTACTGATGAGGGATTTAACATCAATCTATACATCATTACATCTGAATCAATAACATTTACACAACCATGGCTTATGGATATTCTTTCAGAGGGAGATTTGAAGGCTTGACAGTGTTTGCAGGCGGGCCAACATAAACGCAAAGAGGGTAAAAGTGAATGTTGTCCAGTGGAAATATTTCCACTGCACTCCCAGCATGGCACCAAAACAAGTCACTGTGAAGTCCATGTGGGACGGAAAAGACAACAGTAAGGAACCACAGTGTCGCTGAGCCAGCTATTCTGGTAGAATAGAACACAATATAACAACAACAACAACAACACTACTACTACTACTACTACTACTACATCTACTACTACTGTTACTACAACTACAATCTCGGAACCCATCGTCTATCGGTCTGATGACGATTAGACTCTGGGGGCGACGGCCAATATTTCAGGGTTTCCGGTGTAGCCAGCGGACATCCGGGCCAAGACTTCCTCTTCCGTGCACCGGTCATTGTTTACAGTCCGATTAGCAACTTGAGACGCGAGAATGGAGTTGGAGTTGAGAGACGACGTCTACGACCGAATTGTTTCACAAGTTTTTTAGGTCCAGACGACATTTCGGCTAATCTCTATAAACAGATATCTGCATATGAGACGTCGTCTCTCAACTCCAAATAATAGTAGTTCATAGTTTTCAGAGCACACATTAGCTAACTACTTCTTGAATGGCAAAGAAGGAACACTAAACAAAATATAAACGGCACTGACTTGTTTCATTCATCCATGACCATGGCATTCATGATGTTGGAAATTCAGCAGCTAGCTAACTAGCTTACCTAGACAGCTATAGGCTAGTATGTCTAGTTTGAACTTGGAAGGTCTAGCTAACTAGCTAACCTAGATAACTTAGTATGGACAGATTGTATTTTTTCAGTAGTGCTAGGCTTCATAATATTAGCTTCCTCCTCTCTTACCTCTTGCCATTTTCACTGGGCTTCAGTCTAACGTTACTTACCCAGACAATTTGATTGTTTGGCTCCGCCCACTGAGGCTTAACTCAACCAATGAGATTATTTCTGCCTCCAGAGCAGCTCTGACTCTGAGGAACTCCAATCGGCGGCAGGTTCAGGCTTGGACTTGGGCATAGCGGGCCGCTCCCAGTCTCCTCTACCTGCTGACAAAACAAATATGTCTTAGTAGAAGAAGACTGACAGGCTCCATGCACAGCTTGTTGTCTCGTCAGGCAGCTCAGCGTCTCTTTCCACCTCGCGAACAAACTCCACTTCGGTTCCACTTGCCACAGGAATCCGCTGTACTTTATGATCCTGTTGAGACACAAAATCGCTTCTCCTCTGTCTCTGTCCGCCTTCCTCTGTCTTTCTTTCTTGCTCGATTTCTCTCAGTCTCTCAATCCTATAAAAGGTAAAGATGATGCTTGCCATGATACTGTTAAATCCCCCAAGAAGAATTTACCCAACATCTCCTCAGTGGTTCGGTATTTTAGAAAACGCCTACCATGAGATGCGCTAAAAACTGAACATTTGAGGCGTGGAGACTGAAAACATCGGGTTAGTTTTTACGAGGGAAGCTAAGAAAGGAACGTCCAAGCAAACTGTGACAGGTGGAAAAACACGGCATCACTTACATAGAGCCGGTATCTGTCCTGCACCATCGTGATAAAGTAAGGAATGTTTAAGAACACACTCCCTCCCTTTTTATGTGTGGAAAGCGGGCCGCTTCCACGGTTATACATGACTCAGCTCGGAGGAAATATGTGACGAGTCAAATTCGGGGGAAATAACATCAGTGTGGTATGCAGTGAGTCCGACATTTTCCACTTATCACTCAGCAGATTTGATTTTTATGACTCGGCTACACGGGAAGTTCAGAACGAGAAGAAATAAGCACAGAATGTGATGAGGCCGAGAGTTTCTAGATATAAATCAGCAATTTGATTTTTATCACGAGTTTCCACCAGTGTTGGAAATCCTTGAAAGTTTGTGGATTTAAGAAAATTAAAGTAAGGCCTTAAAAGTTTGGAAAATGAATGGATGGCCTTGAATATACTCAGCACCCTAATTCATCAGTATGATCTATGATGTCTAATTTTGACCTGACCCCAGAACGTGCCAATTTTCAGTCCTTGAATTTCTCGAAAGACCTTTAACGTTATTGAAAAATCCAGGAATTTGATGTCCAAGTGAGTGTGGGAACCCCGGTTTACACAACTGACCTCGGCGTGCAAAGACAGAGCAGTTCAACTTGCGTGTGTTATGGGTCTCATGAAGCCAAATTCAATATTTGCCAAGTAGCAGCAGAAGTAATACTTTGGAAGATACAAGTTTTGTGTTACAATATGCCTACACACTTCTGTAATTGTAGGATAGCTGCAGCATGGCCTCCTCTGTAAATCTCACTTTTTACATGAAATGAAGAATTGTTTGGAAATGCATTACACACACAGGATGGATGCAGGGAGGGATTTCTACAGCTTCTACACATTTCTACAAAAACTGTGCAAGACATCATTTTCAGATTTTCTTGTTACCTCCCGGCCATGCTAACCTCCATTGACTATATATTGGGCAGTTAATTCCTTGTCCGCCTTGTGGCATTATGAACCACAGTTTCTTAAAGGAAGTGTGTACCATATTGTGGTAACTTGTGGAACATTATGAGGAAATGAATTGTTCAAACGTAAGCTAAGGTGTTAGCATGGAACACCAGAGCAAATAATCTACCAGGAACACATGGATGGTTTTGTCTATGTTACCATCATTTTATGGGTAAAGTTGACAAACAGGTCAATATTTATTCAACAAATGTATTTCCATCACTATTTATCGCATCATTTCTTTATCGACCGAACACAAAAAAGTGAGCAGAAAAACGTCTTTGTGATATTAGGGAAATGTTATTGAATTTTGCTGTTTCCATTCAACTTTTCTGGTTCGATACATTATAATTTACGGGGGGAAAAAAGAAAGAGAGAGAAAAAGAGAGAGGGTAAGAACCATAGAGGAAGAGAACGAAATAGAGCCATGCACCAGGCAGAGAGATGCAGTGATTCCTTGTGTGTCTCAAGGCAGTTTAAACCAGACAAAGAAAGAGAGAGAGGGGGGGTGGGGCGGGGGAGCCATGCACCATGCAGAGAGATCTTCCCCTGTCAAGTGGAGGAGAGGAGGGTTCAGAAGTGAAGCCTCAGGCAGTTTGGCTCGGTCTGCCGGTTCACGACTCTTTGAGTCTTCAGCCAAAACATCTGGGCTCTCTGATAGATAGAGACACACAGCGGAAAAATAACAAGCTTTGCAAGTATCCATGTGTGTTTTTTTTAAATTATTATTACATCTTCTCTTCAGATTCATCAAGCTCATGTAGAGATGTTCTTTCACGTCAAATTATCTAATGGCGCAAGCGGATAACTTTACTGGTCTTTACTGTAACTTGTAGGCTACATGTCGCTGCTTTGAAAACTCTGTTACTCTTGTGCCTTTAGATATTTTAGGACTAAAGATACGTTTTTTTGACTAAATCAACTTTTTACTGATGTATTTTTTTATCCTGCACCAGCACTTAAGTTATGTAGTACGTAAGCATGCTGAAACCTTTTCGAAAGCTATTGTGATTTTAAAGATGCAGTCATCAGTCTGAAAACTGTCTCTTGTACTTAATTCCAGAAAAGTTAATTTAGTAGAAATGCAAAGTTTTCATCTGACAGAAGCAGGGATTTGTAGTCCAGCCTTTGGAAGGCAGTTCACTATCCCTTGCTGACTTCTGGTTACCTTTTTAATTCATATTTTATACATGCCGAATTTGGCAAATACGCACACACAAACACAGAAAACTTTAATTTAGCATGTAGTTTATGTGAGTGAGTGTATGTGTCCAAACAAGGAGAGCGCATAACATACGTGATTACAGCAGGTCACTGTGTGTAAACCTGTAAGATATTAAGATATATTGAGTCAAGATGCTGTTGCTTAACTGTGTTGCAACACTTCAGTGTAGACTTGGCTGCAGGCAGATTACTGCTGAGCAGTGCAGGTCAGGAGTAAAGAGGAGCTGTTTATGGGTTTTGTCACTTGTTTCCAATGCAATTTCAATTCAAGAAAATAGTTGAAGCAAGTTTCATTGTGTTGAAAACATGTGAAATGGTCTCTCCTCATTGGCAGATCAGTGGTAGTGATCAACACCCTGTCAGAGGAGCAGTAACAGGTGGTTCACTGCTGCTTTGAAATTTAAGTTAATGTAGCTAGCTAGCAAGTGCTAAGTAAGTAGCATTAATGGCAAATAAACAAAAAAATAATAATTCAGTTACATTACTTCAGGGTTTACCGTCAATGATAGATGCAGCCGCTCTCCAAGCATCATTTTACGACGTGTCCTGCAGTGTTTCAAATAAAAGTTGTAGAGAACTGTGAAACTTTGAAAGGCTGGAATCAACTTCTTCATGTTACACTTGCCAGACGGAGCTATTGTTCAATAAATTAAATCATATCGGCTGGGAAACAAGGAAGTGCAGCGATCAGCCATGACCGACTCTTCTCCGCCGACAAGCTCACTGACCTCTGGAGGACATGAAAGGACTTGTGGTGACTTGCTGATCGTGTTTCTCGCTCTCTGAACTCACAGTAAGAAACATCTAGTCTACAATGTTTGCAGTCCTGGTGGAAACACTCTAACATTTGAATAGTGACAGTGTCCCTTTAAGCACAGAGCTGCCGGTCCAGACCCAGACACACTCCGGTGGCTGAGAGTTCACTTGTAACACTAGATCCATATCAGACCAGTCCAGTCCCTCAAAGTCCCATTCAGTCACACTGCAGAGGGGAGAAGCAGGCAGTTCAGAGAGAAGTCAGCATATATATAATATATAATAATATTATTTACCAATACACAGGATGATACAACTATCTACTGATATTGCCTAATATTAACATATAGATAACATACTGTATGTTATAAAATATCATTACTGTTGGGTGAAAGAAAAACAGCGTTGTTTTTCACTTGAGGAAAAAAAGCAAACATTAATGTTTTTTGAAAATTTAATTGATCTTAGTTGATATTGGTGGATGTTTACCTTATGATGATCACTGACTGAAGGTCATAGTTTACTGCACTTTGCATTTCTGGGCCCATTTAGAAGTTTATTTGTAGTGTATTTTTCTTATTCTCGTCACGGATAACTGGCCGGTCGTGGAGAATGTGACGTCACATCAAGATATTTCCACCAGCTACAACAGAGTTTGATCGCAGAAAATGTTTCAGCGATCTCAAACATCAAAGGAAGGAAAGTGGGTTCACCGAAAAAGTGAATCACAACACTTCATCACAGATTGATGATATCTAACAGAGTATCGGAGGGTGGATTTCTCCCTCAGTATCTTTGCTTCATCCTCATATCAACATATCGTCATATTCGGTGACACTGGCAGGTTTCCAGGCGGTCAGACCAGATCCAGACACGCTCCAGCGACCAGCGGTGCACTTGTTACCCCAGATCCCTATCGGTGCTACTTGCCGGTGCGTCAGCCATGTTTTATCGGGTCTGTTTGTCCGTCCCCCTGCAGAGTCACTCGGAGGGGCCAGATCACAGAGGAGCCAACATGTGGTTCCAGTTAGCATCTCTGAAACAAGCCCTCTATACGTGGGGCTGTCCGAGTATTCCCAGAGCTCGCTGGACAGGCACAGCTTGTGTACTTCTAATTGTGTGTGTGTGTGTGTGTGTGTGTGTGTGTGTAGTGCACGTTTTGTTTGTGTGTGCGCGTGCTCATATGAAAGTATGCCAGTTCCTGTGCGCGAATTATTTGCGCGTTTGTGTGTTTCTGTGTGTCTGTGTCTTTGTGAGTGTGTGTGTGTGCCATGTATTGTAGTTCTAATCGTGTGTGTGTGTGTGTGTGTGTGTGTAGTTCTAATCCAACGGCAGGAAGCAAGGGTCAATTAAAAAGTCAGCACATTGTGTCTCAGGAGACCCGACAAAAAAAATAGACTAAAAAAAGAACCTGCTGAACTTTGGGTTTCTTGTTTGTTTCAATTAATCTCAATTCTTTCTCTTTCTCTCTCTCTCTCTCTCTCTCTCTCACACACACACACACACACATGCACACATATACACACACACACACACAATATGAGCTCTATAAAAATCAGAAAGCCATTTCATGTCCTCTTTCTCACATGCACACACACACACACACAATAGGTACATATTGTGTGTGTATATACAATGCACTACTACTATTATTTTGTGCTGCTTTTTCTCTTTCTTCCCATCTCCCTCTCTCTCCCCCTCTCTCCCTCTCCCTCTCTCTCCCTCTCTCTCTCCATCTCTCTCCATCTATCTCTCTCTCCCTCCCTCTCTCTCTCCCTCTCCCTCTCTCTCCCTCTCTCTCTCCATCTCCCTCTCTTTCTCCATCTCTCCCTCCATCTCTCTCCATCTATCTCTCTCTCTCTCCCTCTCTCTCTCCTGGTCTGACCATACGACAGCCAGGTGGAGGTTTTGGCTTTCATCACAGTTTATCTCTGCAGCGTTGGAGGAAGTGGAACAGGAGAAACGATCCAGTTTGTTCCAGCTACTTTCTCTCCATTTGATTATTTGATTAGCTTGTCGTTGCGTCACGGCATCTGTTGTTCCCTCCCTGCTCCAGGTTTGCCTAATTTACTTACATACGCAAATTCCTCCTAAAAGGCCACTTAAAATTTGCGGCTGCTGAGATTTGTATCTCGCCACACATTAAATCATTTTCTGATTGAACAATGCTCGTTTAATCTGAATCTGAATCTGAATTAAGCCAGACTAAACATAATAACACATGGATAACTGTATTTGTGCAGTGGAAGTGAGCAATATTGCCTCCAGCAAGCATGGGGATTGACAAATATGATAAGGTTAGTGTGGATAACATCATCAGTTAGAAGGAACTAAACCTTGAAAAAATACTATTAGTGATAACTGTTGGAGCTGGAATAATATGCAGCACTTTTGAAAAATGAGTCAGCTGTCTGTTTTCAGCAGTCACAATAAACACATTTCAGCCAAACAGCCTCGGTCAGCATCAATCAGCATGACAGTTTTTTCAGGCCTTTTGCACCACATTCTGTCTTTTATTTTGTTTTTAAGCTCTTCCAGCCTCTAGTTGTGGTCGTAATTACAGGAAAAATTGCCTGACTATATTGGCTCAAAACCAGGGCATAGTGCAACCTAATTTTTGAGGGGGGTAAAAAAATCTTCACAACACAAATCAATAGAGAACAAAGAGAAAAAAAAAGTAATAAATGTCTGTTTTTCTTCTCTCTTTCGCTGATTGATGTAACATAATTGTGATTCAACCTATTACCAGTTCAGGGAAAAATCCTCTGCCGCACAGTAAGTGATGCGTTTTACGTTTCCAGTTTGTTTGGGATAAACAGAAGAAGAAGAACTGGGTAGTTAGCATGAGCAGCGATAGCCACCTATCGCTCAAACTCAAACTGCATCGACAGAAAATCCAAGCTCCGCCCCCACACTGTTTGATTGACAGGTGATCTGTGGGAAGTGCAGTGCAGAAACACCACAGCAAAGAGCGCTGAGCAACAAAGATGGAGACACAATAAAAAATTGATTTTGAGGATTACCACTTTAACAGAGTTATTGTCGGCCTGGTGGCAGCTGCATTTTGAAATTCAGTTATCTCTGGTGGTGCCAAAGTATGCAGCAACTTTTTTTAGGAAGGAATTAAAAACAATGAGTAAGGGGTAGGGATTACCAAGGTTCAATCTACTACATAATTCGAATAATTTTGACTACATATTACAAATGAAACGCAACAAAAAATCCCCTCTTTTATCTCAGAGTGATGTGAGTTTGAGATAATGCTAGTTGCCTACTATCACTCTACATTAGTGGTTCTCAACGTGGGGTCCGGGGACCACCAGGGGTCCTTGATGAGGGTTCCGGGGGGTCCCCAACAAATTGATGAATTGTTAAACCTCAGCATTATTTCATTTACAAGAAATTAACACAATTAGAGAATGTAGAAGACTGACTGTTTTGATCATAGTTTCTCTGTTATCTCTCTGCCTACAATACAGATAGTCATGGGATTCTGGACAAAATCATATCTAACAATAAAAATATTCTCAGATTTGGATCCGAGAGACAAAATCTCATCAAATGGGGGTCCGTGGCCCTAATGTGGACTAAATTAGGGTCCTTGATTTGAAAAAGGTTGAGAATCACTGATTTAAACAATAAGTTGATCAACGACTTGGTGTATTCCGTCAAGAAACCAAAACATGAAGGAACAAAAGCATGAATAAAGTTTTTTTGATGCGATATGCATTTGAGAAAGTGATGGTGAGTCTCGGCCTTCAGTCCCCCCCCCCCCCCCCCGTGCCTCATCAAACAGCCACATGGTGACCGGCCCTCCCACTGGGACGGGTCTGTTTGTTGGTCCAGCGGTATATTTATCAACTGCCTGTGCTTCTCAGTGCCACTGATATCCTGGGGAAGCGGAGGCAGAGGGGCGGATGGATTATTTATTTGTCAGAGGTTAAAGGTCATGGCGTGGCACCGCAAGTTGGCATGGGCTGATATTCCCAGAGATGGAAAGAGAGCTGGGTCTTTATATCCCCAGACCTCTGGAGATGTTGGGTGACACTCTGCATACGTGCGCGATACTGCGTGATGCTCTGGGTGCGCTTGATTTGGTCGACTTGATGTGCTGGGCGGGCGGCTGCAATGTTGAGAATGCAGTTTTTCCACGGTCGAGCTGGTGGAAAGACTCAACACAGCTCAGTTGATATATTAGCAGGTATTATTTTAATAATGAGGGTATAACTAGTATATGAATAAAGGTTATATAACTCCAAATCACTATATACTATGGTAAAATGGTAAAAAAAAAAAAAAAATACACAGGGATGCATGTAGTTTAAAATGCAGGGTTCTTAATCATTTCACATGCATCGCCATTTTCAACGCTGGCAGTTCCTTGTCAACTTACTTTCTTTCTTTCTTTCTTTCTTTCTTTCTTTCTTTCTTTCTTCTCTCTCCTTGCCAGTCCTTCATCCCTCCCTCCCTTCATCCTGTCCTCCCTTTCCCTCCGTTTTTTTAAACCGTTCTATTATACTGTATACCGTAAAATTTAACTTGAAATTTTCCTTGTTTCTTTGTCTGCAGTTGGAGAACTTCATTCAGAAGAGCGTGAGGCCAGACCTGGCTCAGATCCAGACTCATGCTGTTCACAACCAGACAGCCACCATGCTGGAGATCGGAACCAACCTCCTCACACACACAGCGGAGCAGACACGCAAACTCAACGTGGTCGAGGCCAAGGTAACCTGGGTTACTGGTAACCCTTGGTGAGCGAGTGAGAGAGGAAATGGATGGATGGATGGATGGATGGATCATGAATGAATTGGAGTCTCATCAGGTTGACAGAATTTTCCTGAAACAAGCTAAATTGTATTAAAACAAGTCGTGTCATTGGCAGTTTTTTTTTACTTATTTGAAGAAAATACGGTTTTGACTCAGAGCACAAGACTGAACAAGGCAACAACAAAACTTGCTGTCCCCCTCATATGATGCATTCCCCTTCTGGGCCAATCAGTAACACATATATCAGCTTGTTTTGACCTGTAATCGTGGGCCAGTCAGTGTCATTTTGAAAAAGTTGGAAACACAGTGGTGAGATGCATCATTCCCCGAGATTTCATCAGTGCAATCAGTGTTGTTTGAGAAATTGGCGTGACAGATGGATGACAAAACAAAGAAATGAACGGACGGAGACCGATCAATAGTCTGTCAGTGGTTCAGATGGAGATTCCCTGCAGCGGACAGAGTTTTGCAGAAAGCATCGCCCCCTGTGTGGAGGGCCATCACAGCCTCACAGCACTATACCAAATCATCACATTCCCTCTACTTGTAGTCAAAAACCAAAACATAAAAACTGCAAACTTAACTACTTGCATTTTCATTTGTACATACCAGAGTCTCCCACTTAGGCACCACCAATCCCCCCAAGCTTCTGCCTTTTGTTGCTGTCTCAGTAGACGTGTTTCAAGATGTCAAATAACTCAGAAAAAGCCACGGCAGCAGCAAGTTGTTTCTCCATGCTGCAGTCACTAACACAGTATGCAAATATCACGTTTAAAAACCTCCACTGATGTTGGTCAACACACGTAACAAACTCAAAAGTTGAAAAGGTTTGTACTCTGAGGCGTCACGGGTGAAACTGAGTCAAGACCGTAATCAGCTGAATTGAAAGCGGACTGACACCAACCTGTGGTTTCATGTGTTTCCCTCCACCAGGTGCTGAACCAGACGTCGAGGATCGAGATCCAGCTTCTGGAGAATTCTCTGTCCACCAACAAGCTGGAGAAGGAGCTGCTGCTGCAGACGTCCGAGATCAGCCAGCTGAGAGACAAGAACAGGTAGAGAAACAATCCTTTCTACTTCTCTCTCTAGCCTTTGTTGGTCTTATCTCTTTCCATGTATTTGTCTTATACTTCTCCACATGATCATTCCACTGCAGCCCAGACTATTTATTTATTCCTTCATTATCTGGTATGTCGTTCACTGCAGAAAAACAGAAATCATGTTGACTGATTCCCAGTGTAATGCAGTTCAGGTACCTGTTATTTTTACAACAAGTCCTCCAACCCATACGACCACATAGGTCGTTTGTTCCTACCCTCTAATGCGACCCACAGGAGCGTTTCCTAAATTAACGCCCCTACCGGCGGTAGGAGATGGCAACAAGTCCTCCAACCCGACGAATTTGAAAACGTTCCTCCACCACAAATTGAATTACGTCCCAAAGGTTGGTTAATGGTTAAATTTAGGCAATTAAAACCACTTTGGTTAAATTTAGGCAAGTAAAACAAGTTTGGTTAAGGTTAGGGTTAAGGTTATGGTAAAGTTTAGGCAAATAAAACAACTTGGGTTATGGTTATGGTTAGGCAACTAAAACAACTTGGTTAAGGTTAGGAAAATGGTTTGGTCATGGTTAAATAAAAAAAAATCAAAACGTGACTGACGGTTGTATGTCCTTTGGAAACGCTGGGAATCGAACCCCGGTCGCTGACATCGAAGGCAAACGTATACGCCCATCCACCATCCTCGACCACAGCACCCTCATTTTCCACCGTGCTATTTCAATGTTGACAGAGAAACTTGACAGTCACGTGACGTGGACGCAGATCAACGCAGCACATTGTCGTTATTTACACAAACGCTAGAGGTCGCTTAACTTTAAAACGTAACTATAGGTCGTAATAAGCTGCTCGTACAAACGACCTATGGGGTCGTTTTTTGGGGGAGGACAGTCTCTATTTTTATCTAGTGTAAAAGTCCTGATGCACAGCTCAGAATGGAAAAGGAACTCCAGTCCTGGTCTGTAGTGGAGAGAAAGCCCAGCTACACTACGTTAACCCACTGTAACAACAGAGAGCACAGATGACCAAGTTACAGTTTTAATTTCCTGTCGCTTTCGCAATCACAGTCAGAGCTCCTATGGCTCGGCTCAGTTTTTGGTCCTCTCTGTCCTCTGTAGGGAATGTACAGTATATAAAGCAGGAGAATGGGGCTGATGGGGTTCAGGTGAAACTCTCTGTCCCTCTTGTTACCCAGAATAAAGTTTATCCACATTTTTAGGTTCTTATAAATCTCAACAGAATCACAGAAATTCACTCTATACATTATAGTAAGTGGTGCAACAAAGATGTAAGTGATAAGAGGATGGAGTCTTTGAAGGGAAAAACATAAATTAATGCCCTTCTGAAATTAAAATAGATTTTTTTTTTCATATCGGTGGTCGTGTGCTGTGTAATAATCACTGACTGGAGGTTGTAGTTTACCCATATCCATATTTTGAGCTTCCACTACATCACTGCTCCTGACCAACGCTCGACCTCGCCACACCCTTCTTTTTAACTGTGAAATAGTTATAGTTTTTCAGGGATTATAAATGGTATGATGTAAATTCATTGGAGACATAGTAGTAAGTGGCAAATAGTTACATGACAATATAATCTTTTTAAGCCATAAATGAATACTTTTCAGAAAATAATACCGTGGTGGTTTGCACTTTATGGTCAGGGCAGTTGCAGCCAAATCCAGTCTCAGTCTTGGTTACAAACACTTTTCAACTTTGGAAACCCATGTATGTAATGATCCTCAAACTTTATGCACTGATTCGTCAAAATCCTCCGCATCGATCTGTTGGATGTTGAAGGGTTTAGTCCTGATATGCAGCAGGTAGATCTACATCTCCACTGATCCTTAACAAACTCCTTAAGCATTATTTTTACATTTGGAAAGACATGCACCCTGTTTATTGCCTATTGAGTCAGGACTTGATTTGCTCTGGTCTCGGTCTTACAGTAACTCGGTCTCGACCCCCTTTGCACTCGAACTCGACTGGATCTGGTCTTGGAATTGACTCGGACTCGACCAAGGTGGTCTTGACTACAGCTCTGTTTATCACCAATAAGAGTCCACAATCAGCCTTAATAGCGGTTATACATATTTCTTCGATTGCCCCCTGAGACAGATGAATGCTGAAAACACATTTTGTTAAAAGCCTCTGACCTAAAAATGAGCTCGCCCTCTTTGGAGAAAAAAACCCCTGAAGTGCCTTATCAGTGATTTCACAACTTGACAGTGAGATTATTTGAAATACAAGCAGTCGTTACAGATGATGGAATACGTCCACAGCTGTTGCTGCGAGACACAACAATATTTGGAATCACAATATTTCACTATTTTTCATAGTGAGGTGAACTTGGACGGAGCGCTGCGCGGTGAAACATGTGGAGTCATTATCTAGCGTATTCTCTGTTTACAGTAACAGATATAATGCAAACAGAGGGGCTGAAACAGAGAGTGTTTGAGAGTGTGTGTGTCTGTGTGTGTGTGTGTGTGTGTGTGTGTGTGTAGGTGGGTGCGTGCAAGAGAAAATGAATAAGAGGGTGAGGTGTGTGTGAGAGAGAGATGGAGAGAGAGAGAGAGAGGGAATGACGGAGACCAGATCGTGTGTGTGTGTGTGTGTGTGTGTGTGTGTGACAGTGACAGAGAATAGATGTTTCAGTCTGTGTGTATGTTTGTGTGTGTGTGAGAGGGAGTGAGAGAGTGGGAGAAAGTGAATTCTGGCACGCCGGTGTGTGTTTTGGTGTTCATGTATGTGTGTGAACATGCAAGTCTGCAAATGTGTGTGTTTTCATCTGTGTGTGTGTGTGTGTAAGCGTGCACAGTGAGTGTGAAACATATACTGTATAAAGACAAGTCGAGGCAGAATAGCTAAACTAAAAAACAACACAACATCATCGTGGCTTCATAACTCACCTCCATCTCTCTCCAGCACTCTTCTTTCTTTCTTTTTTTTTTCTGGCACAACGAGTGTGCACAGAGTAAGTGCGCTGTTTACGAGACAGTTTGTAGGTCGATTACGTCATATACATATACCCAACACCAGAATTTATATATCAACATATATCAAATCTACAGCGTCTCAGTCAGTGGGATAAGACGTTCTTCTCTGTTGCAGCTCCACTTTGTGATTTGGTCTGATAAGACAGGCGGATTCTTACATAAAATTACCACCTAGTGCAGCTTTAACCTACATTACCAAACAACCATTAAACACAAATTCATTCTTGCCTATGGTTAGTCCTTGCATTAAAACCATGCAAGAGAACTAGCTAGCTAACCTCAAAGTCAGTTGTAAAACAGTTTGAGCCCACACAGTGAAAGCAGGACAGATGTATTTCTCATCAGCGGTCTTGATGAAACCAGAAGACTGTGTTGAGGTTTGGGTTATTCCTTCCAGACAGGAGGACGCAGGCGACCAGTTCACTTCTGCTGTTCTGCGGCGGCAGTTTGGTTAAATGGGTGCAGCAGCGGTTACACTGCTGTACATACAGTACATGCATGTACAGGGAGACATACTCAGGGTTTACATGGGTCTTTACCAAGTCTGAAAAAAGTCTTAAATGATCCCAATTTATGGCTGTAAAAAGCGTTAAAATGTCTTAAATCCAGTCATTAGTGGTCTTATGTTTTCACCATACACTGACAGCTTTCTTTGTGCTACATGTTCGACTCTTAGATTAATACAGAATGGGGTTAGTAGTACAATATGCAAAACACGCTTTACTAAACACAGTCGCACTTCATGTCCCGTAACAATTAATTTCCTTTTTAGTTTTCTTTTTATTAGACTGACTTTTTATAGTTTCAGATCTTTCATTTCATAGTTCAATCAGAAACAGGCTGGTTTTGCCAGCTTTATTTTATTTATTTTTGGTTTTCAAATTGCTCTTAAATCCAGTTCCAGGAAGCATTAAACAGGTCTTAAATTAAATTAAAAAAGCTTGTTTCTTATACACTACAAGACATGCTTCAAAACTGATAAATGTAAGCAATTTAAGGCTACAGAATCTCTCTATCTACCACAAAAAAACAAAAAACAATACAGGAATTAGGAGAGGAAGAGAATAAGGGAGAGAGAGCTTAACATTCACCATGGCCAGAATTATCTTTCAAAAAGTCTTGAATTTGGCTCTGAAAACCTGCAGATACCCTGAATTTGTAAATACAGGGACGGACACACACACATGCACACACACACTGCACAGTCAGTGGGCCACATGCATGCTCAAGATGATGAATACACATGGAAATACACATGTGACTACACACACACACACACCCCTCCACACACACTGTATAAACCGCAGCACCATAACGATCAGCGGCTCCCCATCACTCTGCATTAGGAGTCGTGCTCAGTGGGAACAGACAGGATTTATGTTGCCTTGTTCATATGGAGGTCAGCATGCTGAAGTGATCAGAACCAGGAGCTGATCATGTGTTTCTGCTCCTAATATGGCCACAGTCTCACCTGCTAGGGGAAAATAACATCACTCATAGGTGTAAAACAGCAACATGATACAGCTTGACACCTGAGAATGAGGAAAGGCTATTTTTTACTTTTGGCAAGTGTACATTTTGGTTATAAAAGCTGCAGAGGAAATGAATATTATTCTCTGAGGTAGATCTCTGGTCCTTAATGTACTAATATGCATCTTTTATATCTGGAAAAATACGATAGATGTAATGTTACAGGATACTGTTAATGTCAGGAATGTAGTGGAGGGTAAACCCACCTAAAGTCAGTTAACTTCCTATTTATTTGTGGAAGACTGTTTACCCATCTTTTAAGGCTGATATTAATATCTATGAGGTAAATTCTTAGTATACAACATGTTGAGTACTATTAAATTGGTGGTGTTATATAAAGATGAGTTACTGTAATACTTTTTAGAAAATATAATTGTTTTTGGTTTGAATACTTACTTAATACTACTGTATGTTATTTTTTGTAATGTATTGTTCTGTTGATTTGTCTTTGTGTGTCTTGTTTTTTGTTTTTCTGTATTTTCTGTTTTCTTTTACATTTTTCCCCTCTTGTACAGCACCTTGTTACGGTTGTAAAGGCACTATATAAATACATTTTACTTA